>NW_011887833.1:73453-145610 GCF_000806365.1 Fopius arisanus
AAAAAAAAACACCCCAGCATTGCGTGTTGCGCCCTCCCTCTCTTGTGGTGCAGTACTACGATGCCGCTGAGGTCACTCAAACCCCCAGAACTGAGCCTCTACTTTAGTCAAGCCTCTCTGCAACAGGCAAACAAACAGGAGTCAAGTGGAGATAGTTATGGATTATTACATCTGATTACTTCTTTGACTTTTGTTGATGAATTTAAAAATGGAGTGTGATTCAGTGCAGTGTCCAATTTGCTCGAAGGAATTTCCTCAGGAATCGATTGAAGCTCATGCTTCAAGATGTCTTTTTCTGAATGAAGCCCTCCCCGACAGCCAGGGATGCCTTAAGAGACCTAGATCTGATAGTCAATCCAAAATGAAAAGCCCAATCGTTACCAAAAAACCAAAATCTAAGATTAAGATTGCTCAGCGTGTTCAAAGTAGTCAGAGTGTCTTTGGATCACCCCTAAATCAGGATAAAAACCACTTGGAGGATGTGAAAGAAACCACTGAAGAGAAAAATGTGATCAAATGATACAGTGTTTGGAATCAATCGTCGAAAATGCAAAATTGTATCAACTTCAAATTTTTTTCTGTCGATTTTAGGAATCCCGTAGTAATTCCGGAGCTTCGAAGAAGCTTCCAGAAAGTACAGCACCACTTGCCGAAAGAATGAGACCCGCGAGTCTGCTAGAGTATGTGGGACAATCTCACATTATTGGACATCAGAGTATGCTGCACCAGCTGCTCTCCAAAGGTGAAATTCCCAACATAATTCTGTGGGGACCCCCAGGATGTGGCAAGGTTAATCTTGAACAACACCTGAATGGAATCACCATTGAAAGCAATGTTCCAATTAATCCTCATCCTTCCCCATTTTTTTTAGACTTCCTTGGCTAATGTCATCGCGACAATGTGCAAAAATGACCCCAAGAAGAAAATTCGCTACGTAAAATTATCAGCAGCCATGTCCGGTGTTACTGACGTCAAAGAAGCCACGACAATAGCCTCCAATGAATTAAAATTTGGTCGCAGAACTGTCATCTTCATGGATGAGATCCATCGCTTCAACAAAGCACAACAGGACATTTTCCTACCCCACGTCGAGGCTGGAACGATCACTTTGATTGGTGCAACCACTGAAAATCCATCTTTCAGCTTGAATTCAGCTCTTTTAAGTCGATGTCGAGTTATTGTCCTTGAGAAATTAACCTTGGAAGATGTTGTGAGGATCCTGAATAAGGCTGTGAACTCTCTGAGTGGAATTGTCCACAGGGAGGGCCAGAAGGTTTACGAGGCGTTCAACGAAATTCCCAAGTTCATAATCGATGAAAAAACTATTCAATTCCTAGCAGAAACTTGTGATGGAGATGCTAGAATTGCTCTGGGAGGTTTAGAGCTGGCAGTTCAGTCAATTGTCCCTGAGGAAGAGAATTCAGGACATGATACTCCTTTGATATCCCTGGAGCATGTCCAGGAGAGCTTGAAGAAGACTCACATGCTTTATGACAGGTGGAAATAATTTTTTTTCATTTTTATTTTGGTTTTTATTTGACATTTCATTCACTTCATTTTTTTTCATCGTAATATTCAGTATAATTAATGATGAATAATTACTCACGATTTTCACGATTAGAAAAGGGGATCAGCATTACGATATGATCTCAGCCCTTCATAAGTCAGTACGAGCCAGTGACGAAAATGCCTCCCTTTACTGGTTGACGAGGATGATGGCTGGAGGAGAGGATCCTGTATACATTGCAAGACGAATGGTCCGGATGGCGTGCGAAGACATCGGTCTTGAGGATCCCAAGGCCCTTGGTATTGCAGTTCACACTATGCATGCCTGCAAAATGATGGGGATGCCCGAGTGTGATGTTCTTCTCGCTCAATGTGCTGTTTACCTGGCTAAAGCCCCTAAGAGCAGACTCATGGAAGATGCACTAAGAGCTGCACAGAGACTCGTAGCTGAACAGAAAGGGCCACAACCTGTTGTCCCTTTACATCTCAGGAATGCACCTACCAAACTCATGAAAACACTCGGTAATTATTTTCGTTCATTCACCTCTATTTTTTTTTTTCTGAATCGGGTAATTAAAAATTTTATTCTCTGAATAGGAGGATCAATTAATAATTATTTGATTTTCTCTGTTCAGAATACGGAAAAAATTATAACATGCGGCACAAAGACGTCTCCGGACTAACGTACCTCCCCGAGGGACTCGAGACCGTTGATTTTTTCGATGGACAAAATCCAGTCAATTATACAGATTAATTGTTTTGATATATTATTTTATTATTTTATCGATTATTGACTGTTCACAATCTCTGTCGATCCGTTTGTTGATTTTTTTTCTGTTTAAGTACTAGATTTTAAAAAATCTGAGTGAACTCAGCTGGTAAATTTGTATTTTGAATAAAAAGTATTACAAACTTTTTTGATAAATTCGAATTTCGAATTTTTGACATTTTTCTCAAATTATTTGCATTGTAAATTCAAGGGGGAAAAAAAAAGAAAAAGTCAGTTCTATTATCAATTGTTTATTTATCTCTTAACATAATTGTTGGGTGGCCTGCTCGGCTGCTTAAT
Organism: Fopius arisanus; assembly: GCF_000806365.1. Classification (NCBI taxonomy): domain Eukaryota; kingdom Metazoa; phylum Arthropoda; class Insecta; order Hymenoptera; family Braconidae; genus Fopius; species Fopius arisanus. Next base: position 76,029 of record NW_011887833.1, read on the forward strand.
TTTATTCTCTACTCTATTTTTCCTGAGACAGTACCAGGGCTGGGAAAGGTCATAAGATTCCTGAGAGAAGATGTCATTTTCTATGGCAGGGATGTGCCATCCATTGTCATCCTGCTGTGCTACTGGAAGATAGCTAGGAGGATAAAGTAGGAATATCATTCTATTCAGTGGAGTTCCCTTGGTGATGGGATAAATCTGGCGAGTCAGAAGCCAGAGTTTGAAGGTCTTCCGGAGAACTGGATCCGACAGAATGAATTTGTGCTGACGCATGAGATCTTTGGAGACCAGATATGTCTTCAAACCACCGGCGAGGGCTGCATACAGCAGGTATGGGTCATCCTCAGATCTGATAATAAATTTTAATATAAAAAAAAATAGAATTCCTGAAAATTATTAATACATCCTTACGTATTGTTAGCACCAAAAAAATGTGCATATTTTTGGATGTACTGCATGTGTTCGCGGTTCCATCGGTACATGTGCTTTCGACCCAAGACGACGATTTTCTTCCCTTGCCCTCTCAGTAATTGCACTACATTTGCCAACTGGAACAAACGAGTGGTTTTATTTTCATAATTTTATCATTAATGCAATCAATTAAAAAATTATTATTATAATTCTGTCAAATTCCATTGAAGAAAATTCCATTAGCCTGAAATCAGGCGGATCCATAGAACAGTTTAATATGAATTTTACCCTCTCGCCTGTAGCCAGTCGAGTTTTATTATTCCATAGCGTGTACTCGATATTGAGACCGTCAATGACAACGTCATAAGGTTTTGCCTTCTCGATGAATCTTTGGAACCTCGTGAGCTCCTGGGGATCAGTTTTATCGTAAATATCTTTTCCCACGATAGCTTTCGACACGAACGAATTAAACAGGGCCTCGAAGTCTTCATTTTTCACCTCCAATTGCTGTAATGCATGTCCACAGCTAGAGCAGACTCCACTGAAAAAAAAATTGTCCAATTGATCTTCGTCCAGAATTCAGCAATTACTATCAGGGGGAAATAAAATAAAAATAATTAATTATTTCCTTGAAGACGTCAATTTTTCAAATAATTGGCAAGGGAAAAAATGAATAAAACTCACTTGGACCTAATGGAGGTCTGCTGGCCTGTCCATCCATGCCTCTCCAGAGCAGTTCCGAACTCCTGGAGGACATCGATCCAGGGATAAATGTCGAGATCTGCGAATACCTCGAAGAATTTCCCCAGATATTCCTCGAGTTCTTCCCCGCTTTCGGCCACCCGCATAGAGTACTCCAGAAAAGACCTGTAGACCTTTCTGTCGGGTGTCACCTCACGGGAGGTTCTATTGATAAAGTCCCAGGCGATCTGGGCCTCATTATTTCTGAAGGATGCGCAGATTATTGCCCTGAATACGTCACCACAGGGTCTGGCGTTCTCCTCGATCATCTTCAGGAGCTCCAGGGCCTCTCTCCACCTTCTCGTTTTGCATATTCCCCTGATGCAGGCCTCAGCAGTCATAGCATCCAGCAGGGGATAATCCTTCCTGATTTCATCGTACACCTCGAGGACGTCCTTCTCCTCATTATCACTCAGGGGCCCTTCCTTGTCTGTCAGAAGCTTTAAATACCTGTGGCATTCCACAAAATACTGTAGTAATTTCCCTGAAAAATATTCGTCTTCTCCAGATTTTCATGAGTTATTGACTGTTATTTATTGATTAATCTAGTGAAAAATTGATAGAAAATTTTGTGGACTGCCTCACCTGGCAGTTGTTGCCAGGTTGAACTTGCCGTTTTGGGATTTCAAGTAGTTGCAGTACTCCCGGGCGATTTTATCCTGCCCCAGTGCACAACAGGTGTCCAGAATGATTGCGTCAATGTTGACGGGGGTGATGCGAATTCTTTTCGACGACAGCATCTCCTCGCGAATTTCTTGCCACTTCTCTGGGCTCATCTTCGTATCACCCTGGAGGTACTTGTGGAGGAGAAGGTCTGGGTGCCTTCGGGTTTGCGCTGGAAGTTTCCAGTTTATCGGGGTTTCCCGGGGCATGTCCATCGAGGAAAGACGCGCCAGGGCAATTCGAATCGGTTTGAATCGAAATAGAGACATTTTTATTGGCGATTTTATGTTTCTTCGTTGATTTTTCCATTCACATAACCCTTTCACTCCATTACCCTCTCCCACTTATTATTGTATCATTACCTATTATTACTTTATTATTTTTCTATTACTGTCTACAATTATCCTGAACACTCAGGGATTCACACCGCGATTATTGAATGTTTTAAGGGAATTATTTTTATTTTCGGTGTGACTATTCCCATCAGAATCGGTTGAACCACATGGAAATGTGGTTATGAAATGAAAAATGTATTTATTGGCGCCACTAGTTTATGAGGTGTCAAACATAACGGACATAATGTCTCCAGCAAAGAGGATTGACTAAAGGGGTCACTCAAAAACAACTAGAATAGTCACACCGAATTTTAAAACTCCAGTGCCAGCTAAGTAACCTCTAATTCTTCTGAAAATGAAGTGCAAAATAAGAAGAATTACGAAATGATATCATAAATTAATAAAAACCAGTGATCATGAATTTCCGGAAGAAAATCTGGCCGAAAACTGCTGGAGATGGTGCATCAATGGTTTTCGTTTTGATAATAGTTCCAGTGATTTACTGGTTCGAGCTGTGGGTCGTTCTTCCCCAGCTGTTCTCTCCAGGATCTTCAATTTATCTCTTTCACTTCACTCTTGGGACTTTTATACTTATAAATATTGTTGGGAACTTCACATACACTGTTCTCTGTGACACAAGCACTAGATCAGTTATTTTGCCGGTGAGCAAAGCCAAAGTGAAGGAAGGTTGGAGATTTTGTCTCTCCTGTGAGTCTCTGGCACCACCTCGATCCTGGCATTGTCAAACATGTGGAATTTGCATTTTAAAGAGAGATCACCACTGTGTTTTCACCGGTTGCTGTGTGGGACACTTCAATCATCGATATTTTCTCATGTTCGTGCTCTATTTGTTCATCGCAACGGTCTATAGTTTTTATTACAACAATTATTTTATATGGGGGAGAATAAAATTTGATTTTCCCATGTCCATTGTTAAAATGGTTTTTCCTCTGGCCTTTTTCGTATTTGGATTCGATTACTCCATGGATCAGTTCTATCTCACACTGTATATCATCTCCATCGTGGGGATGGCCTTCACTGGAGCACTCTCGGTTTATCATTTTCATCTCGTGTTTACTGGAGGAGTTGCTCATGAACGAGCTAAGAGGAATTCAAGGTATAATCTTGGATGGAGGCAGAATTTAAAAGATGTTTTCGGCGAACGGTGGTATCTTACTTGGATTCTCCCTTATTTTGAGTCCAGACTTCTTGGGGATGGAATAAACTGGAAAACTGCAGCCTCGTGGAGAGAGAAGACCAGGTGAAATAAGAGAATCAATTTTTATTGCTGTGTTAAATTTCAGTTAAACAAGGTATTGAGTGTTGAATGCTTCAAAGTTTATGTAAATAAGTGTTTTTGTAAAGAAAATAAATATCATTAATGGTATTTTAGACTGACAGTATTTCTCAGTTTCCAATTTATTTTACAGCATTCATTCACAAGTCATCAATTTTCTGAGTAGCGATTGAAATTTTTACAGGTATTTCTGCAATTAATGCCGAATTACTTGAAGTATCCAAGATATTGCACTTTATGAGTGGATAGTTTTTCAATTTCATCTCCATTTTAGCAATGAATTCAAGATTTATTGATATTAATTTATCTCGAACTAGTGTTCCAGCAACGGGAATTATTTTTAAATGCTCCTTAAAATTGCTGTATATTTTTTTATCGAGTACCGGGAGATTTTTCAATTTTTCAAGTTCAATTACAAAATTTATATTGTATTGTCCGCGGTTTTTCAAGGAAAATCCCTTTGATGTTTTTTCTCCAATTTTTATAATCCCTAGGTCTATGGGATTTGTGCCGTTTACTTCCAAAAAAATATCGTAAACTTCCGCCAAGATTATTATGTTCTCTATCAATAAATATTCTTTGTCATTTTTAAAAAGAAAAAATCCTACTGGAATTGATTGTTTGTCTATGATTCCAACGACTTGTCCATCAAAATAAACATTAAAATTAATTTCATTCAGCGGTTCGATGAGTCCAGAAGATGACGAAAAAGACAATTGCGAGTTTATTCCACTTTCATAATTAAAAAGGTCCATTATTTTCCAAAATAATCGAACTGGAGATTTATTTCTGAGAGTAACTCTTCTGCAATCTTTCCTGTATAATAATATTCTTCCAAAGTTGATGGTTCTCCTGTCAATTTCAATGTCCAAATTACATCCAGAAGACTTAAGAAATATTTCTTCCACTTGAGGATTGTTTATAATTGAAATGAATAGTTTATCGGTATTGGAACCGAGTTGAGGAGCGCTAGCTATTATTTTGAGTGTCTCTTTCTCTCCTGGTGAGATCGAAGCGGAAGATTTATCCAGACTAAAAATTTTCGATGATTCACTCGTCAATGAGAACTGCACATCAACATTAATGAGCGAACAATTAACGAAGGAGAATCTTGAAGTCTTGTGATGAATTTTTGTCTCTTTATCTTTCGGTGTCAATAAAAAACCAAAATCAAAGGTTTTCGTATCGACGAAAAATGTTGGATCATGAATTTCATTCGTTTTTTTCCCTTTGATATTTGGGAATATGAATTTCGGGTCCATATTCAAGCGAGGAATATCTCCGATTCCGGATAAATTAATCCGATGCATTTGGTTATTATTACCAATAATATGTAACACGAAATTGTAAGAAAATTCGCCGGTTTTCTGAGGATTAAATACGACTTTGAATCGTTTTGTTCCATTTGGGTGCAAAACAGTGCGAGAATTCATAGGGTTTCCATCAACATTATTAATCTCAAATGGAACTTCATCAGATAATGGTTTAAAATATCGCTTAATTTGATTATATCCGTAAATCGAAAAGATTTGCTCTTCAATTTCAGGCGATGAAAAGTGTATTTCCTTCGTCTCAAATTTTTTTTTCGATGTATTATGACCAATTTGATCGATTATGAAAAGATAATTTTTTCGATCCCATGGATCGCTGAAGGCAATCAACCAAATATTGGATTTATCATCGATCATTGTTGCGATGGTATTTAAATTTTTGGTGTAAAGATCCATAGCTTCTGCAATCGGCTGATCCTTTGAAAATTTTTCTTCTTGGTCTCTCCGACTAGTCCTTTCTATTTCCTCTTCTTTTTTATTAATTTGTATTTCTCCAGAGGATTTTTTGCCTTTTGCTGTATCTTTCGTCTTCTTCGAAAACTTCTTCGGCTTATCAGGTGCAGACGATAATGATGACAGTTGCTGTACTTGGGAGGATGAACTGGGGGATTTAAGTGGTGGTTGTTCTTCGGTTTCTGATTTTGACATTTTTTCTTTGAATTTCTTACGCCTCAGTCGTGCCTCTTCAATCCTCGGTCTTTGAACTTTTTCGATAAAAAGATTTTTATCTTCTTCTCCAAGTTTTTCAAACTCTGGCAAAGACATTTCGTCGATATCTTTGAGTTTTAATAACAACTTTTCTTTTTCTTCTCTCGCAATTTCATCTTTTTTTTCCGTGACTTTTTGCCGATAGATTTCTAGGGAGTTATGAAAATTTATGAATGTGATCAATTCGGGGGGAATTGTATCCAGAATTTGGGAAAATGTTGTGACATGGTTTTTTATGAAATCGTTATTTAAAGTTTGGAGTACAAATCCAGATTCATATTGTTTCTGCAATAAAACCTCTCTCAGAATTTTACTAAATAGAGTAATTTCTATATCTGCTAATGTTTCCCTTTGGAAGGTTTTTAAATTTGTTGCGATTTTAGCAGCTCCTTTCCCTTTCAACTTTCCTTTCTCCATTTCTGTAGATCTTTCCAGAATATTTTCTAATAAATTTATAGCTTCAATTTTGTATTCGTATTGAGTTAGAGCATCCAATGTTTCCAATTCTTCTGGATCGGGAATGCTTTTAAAAGAGGAGAGATAATCAGGGGGATCGAGTATAGTATAATCAACATTTCCTCTTAGAGAATATGCGTCATCCGCAAAATATGGGGTTGCTTCGACTCTTCTCTGACTCAAATCATCATCTTCAATGAATTCCTCTGTCTTCACCAACAATTCTTGATATTTATCATGAATAATTTTTCTCAGCTTGAACGAATTCTCCGATTCTCCGAACGCAATTGACTCTGTAATTACAGAATTCAAATTTAAAAGAGGGACTCCAAGTTTTTTTGCAGCTTTGCATGCAGTCTCTTGGTACTTTGTAAAAGGAGCCCCATTAAAAATAATGCAATTCTTATTCGGAGTCTTGTATTTTTTTTCTCGTAATTTGGAATCGGTTGGATTTCCGAGAGACAAATTTGATTCAGCGAGAATCTCGGAAACCGGATCTTTCATATTTTCTTCAAATTCTAAGTCTGTGTGTAATCTATTTACATAGGCATGCAATAAATCTTCCATTCCTTCTGAATTTCTATCGAATTTCAAGAAATTCTCTTCATTTTGAGAAGCTGCATCTTGAGATGTAATAGCATCAGTCGAAAAATTCGATTTCATCTCCTCTACCAATTCATCGTAAAATTTGTAAATCTTCTCATGGAGATCAATTCCCAATTGCCTAACAGGCAGCAGAATTTCTTTGCTACCATAATAATGAGTGAGAACCCTCATGATTCTCTCTTCGAGAACTTCCACCTCATCGAGATGTTGCCAGCCGAATTCCAGTGGACTCCTGGACACATTTTTAATACTAAATTCCCTTTCTTCACTCGTAACTCCTGGAATTGCTGGGAAAAAACTGATATTTCCTCCCCTGATTTTCAGCTTCTGTTCAATTCCTCGACCCATCAGCTTCAAATTTTTTTCCCTCCCTTCATCAACCTCGAAGATCACTTCCACCTCGAAATTCCCATCTCGCCTGGGTTTAAAATAAGCAGAAATGACTCCAGATTGTCCAGAGCTGTAAATTCCATCTGCCTCCGATAAACTAAAAGGAAAATCTGTTGTTTTCCCTGGAGAATACATTTTTATCCGCCACTTGCAACCAACTATTCCATCATTTTTTATTCTGAACTTCATAATTTTACAATTTCCAAGAATTACGTCTCCAAAATTCAAAATATTTCTATCCAATTTTAATATTGGAGATGTGATAGTTCCAATGATGGAGATGGGAATTGTGTAGCTGTTCGCCACTTCTAAATAGATTTTCCTCTTGATTTTTTTAGTATTTTCATGAAAAATATCAGTTGGAGGATTGATATTGATGTCGAGCTTGCAAAATTCTCGAGGCATCAAAATTTCCTGGTCCCGGAATTTCGCCATTATTCCATATCTAGATAAATAATTCTTCTTCCCTGGGGGTTTCATTTTAATCGACAGTCTCAGGGGTGAATAATTGTAGATGATCAGTAATTGATGAATTAATTGTCCTGCAATTATATAATTCATATTTAAAATATATTCCGCGGAATATAAATGAGAAATTGGTCGAGGTTTATGGAATTTGGGAGTTGCGAGAAGAAATAATCGATTATCTCGTATAAATTCTGTAGCAAAAAATTCCTCGATTTTCATATCAATTTCCACAGGTGTAGGAACAAATTCATTGGGATAAATTATATCCCAATTGTTCAATATTAATCTGTGATGATCTCGAATTAATTCTACTGAGATATCGTCTTCCACAATATTCAAAATATTGAAAGACTGCAGCGCGGAATATTCTTTCGCTAGAGGATAATTTTTTTCTCTCCAATCGTGAAACAAATCTATATGAATTTGTGGAAGAACTGTGCATCCTCGAATTATTATAGCCTCTGCAAATAAATTTTCCACATGAATTGTCAAATTTTCTTCAAAGTTTCCAGGAATTAAACATTGATAAATAATCTCAAATTCGATCGTCGATTTTCTGGGAATAATTCCTTCGGTGGGAATAATTTCTAATATTCCGTTTGAATCTGCAAAGGTACCTCTGTGATCCACTTTGAAATGAAGATTCATCTCACATGAATTATTCACCATTATTGACTCATGCACTTTATTCAAGACATTCTGGTAGCCAAAGTCTATTTTTTTTGTGTTTAAATGGTACCTTACGAAATCAGTTCTCGCCTCAATTTTGATGATTTCATTCGGACCGCCGAGGACTCGACAAATTAATTGAGTTTGGACAGTCATCGGACGCCTCGCTGAAAAATCTAGGGCAATCATCTCTTCCTCATTCGGCGGAATAATTCCTTCGGTTTTGGAGATTCTCAATAATTCGTCGATAGATTCTTCCCTCACTTCATCGAGTTTTTCATGTTCGTTCGCATTATATTCGAAAAATTCTTGAGAATTAGTGGCAGATAATTCTGAAAGCCTCCGGTCTTCGATGAAAACCTTACGCATGTTATTTTCGTCCCAGAGAAGATTGAAATGAACGGGAACTGGTCCTTCATTTTTCATAATTAAAATTCTCTCACAGCTAGCACCGAGAGTGGCATCAAACTCAAGTTCTTTTGAAGGAAGAGTGATAGTAGGATAATTCACAGCAGCTTTACACCTGATATTGATGCCACTGGAGCCTCCATCGAACTCAATCGTCACTCTTCCTTCATAAGACTTTGAAAAGAGTAAATCATTTTGTTCCTCTGGTTGGAAAAAAATTCCAATCAATCTAGTCTCATTATCATAGATCACAATATTGATCATGCGATCTCCCACTTCCTCCTCACCGATAATTCGAAATCTTCCACAAGTTGAAATTTTAATGTGCACCATTAAACCCGAAGTATTATTAACTTCCAAATAATTTGTCAGCACTTTTCCAGAGCTCTCGTCATCGATTCCTACATTTACAAAAAAATTGAGCAATTTTTTGTTCACTTTAATTTTTGGAGCAACGAAAGTTGTCGAGAAGACACTCTCGCCGAGGATTTCTCTCTTTCGTTGGCCTTCAGCTAAATTATAAATCCACCAGTGTTCCAGGATATCTCCGGGTATTTCAGATTGAGCGATAATCCTGATCTGTTGAGTTGCCTCGGGCTCCAACTCAAATGTAAATGGATCGATGCAAAAAAATGATGACGTCGGTGGACTCTTGACGTTTTTTATTTCCGGATTATTGGAAAAATATAATTTCTGCACTTTACTCCCTTTATTCTTAATCGTTATTTCACGAATATTCTCTTGATGCGTCAATAAAATTCCAAAGTGTAATTCCGGGAAGATGACAGGCTCTAAAATAATGGAGGATCCAATTCCGATCGCGGATAATCCCACAACGATTGCAGGCCTGTGCAGAATCTCAAGGATGAGTTTATCGGAATGAATTCCTGGATCTCTCATCAATAATTCAACATCGAATTCTGTGGACTTTAAAGGTGGAATTCCTCCAGTTGAGATAGACACCCTCCAGGGTGATGTCTTATTTCTCAAAAAAGCTCTAAAATCTCCAGCAATCGGAGAATCATTGATGATTTTCAGGCGCTTCGTCGTGGACTCAAGAACGTGGACATCCCCGAAGTCGAGGTGAGTGGGTTCTACCGAAATCAAAGGACCCTGTCCCTCGCAGATGATCGGAAAGTATTTTTGGATTTTTCCCCCGCGTGTCAATAAACACAACTCCATTGGTTGCTGTCCAATTAATCTAGTGATCAACGTGATCGAGGCTTTCTTGGATTCTCCGGGTTTCAAATGCCACCCACTCCTAGACAACGAATAAAACATTCCACATCTCTCTGAGCAAGATTGCCTCGGGAAATAACAGAACCCATCGACATCCGAAGTATTTTTAATACTGAAGGAAATGGTATACGGAAAATTAATGAGACAAGACCGAAGATTGACACCACTAGGTTCAATGTCAAAGACAGCGACTTTGCTGTGAGTAAAAATCACCAGGACCTGGTGGACTCCATCGGAGCCATCTACCTTGACTCTCAATTTATTCTGTCTTTTTCCTCTGGGAACAGTTGGTGAAAATTCGAGTGTTATTTTCGTCGATGATTGGGCCTCCAGGACTCCTTCATTCGGACTTATCACGAATTCATGGGACATTGAACTCGAGGTAGACCCATTACTCGATGCATTCGAGAGCCGAAAAGCGCTGGGCATTAATGCAGGTTTTTCAATCTCGTCTAGAATTGATATCCTGTAGTTGACGGGAACCGTTGATTGATTCTGTAGATTCACTTCCCCAATAGATGTGGAATATACGCCCGTGGATCCTAAATCAATCGACGATTTATCGAAGTGAAGACTTGGGCAGATGCTCAGGCCTTTGATGTACACCGGAATTATTTCTAAACTTTCCTCGATAATAAAATCTACTCTCTCAATAAAATCCCCGAGCCGTGAGGCCATAAATGATAGATTGAATGATTTGTACTCGTTTGGATTGAGTTCGTGGGAGTTCGGAGTGACTTTTATTACTGCCCCGAAGTCTGGAGATTTTTCCTTGAAGAGTAGATGGCCAGGGATGAATCCTGCGTTGGCGCAAATTATTTCTATGTTCTGGGTGGAGCAGAGATATATCTTGTCTATTTCTATTGTTGTAGTGTTGAGTTTAATCTCTGGCCCTCTCCCAATTCCAGTCATTTTCAAGGGAAATCTCTTCTCACTTCCAGAGACTTCCAGGAAGGCTGTGATGGAAGTTTCACTGATTTTTTCGGCCTGGAATGTTACTAGAATTTCAGCGGAACATCTGGGCCAGATTTTTCCGCTCATTGGGGACAGAAAAAATTTTTTTGAGGAAAAGGGAAAAGTTTCCGTGGCGAGGATGGATATTTCATCTTGGAGGATTCTCTCACACGCTTTTTCGTGGATTTCAGAGTCGCAAATGTCGAAATATTTGAGATTGGCGTAACGGTGGGCCTCAGTCTTTTTTAAAGTCGTGAAAATTTCCGCGAATTTTTGCTGTTCCTCGTTGTCTTCCTCCAGGCTCTGGAATCTCATCCATTGATAATGGAGGGTGTAGTCGGAGTTGTTGAAGATCTTGATGGTTTTGTCGGTGGATAGTCCAAGGAATGTGTTCTCCATCTTGAGGTATTCCGTGCTCAGACTAATTTTACAATTGGAAGTGGATCCTCGGACTCTAATTCTTACAAGTTCTCCAGTCTCGTATTTCAGAAAGATGAGACCTGTGAAATTTCCAACGGTTCGAGAAATAAAGTTCAAGGTGAATTGATGGGTTTGGCAGGGACTTATGATTCCGTTGGAGGGTCTCATTGAGAAATGGGGATTCCCCGAGGATAACTTGAAGATCGCTGGGGCATTCCCAAGGTTGAGGATGCTGAGCGGCATTGAAGAGGAAATTTTTGGTGCTGTGGGAGGCAAGGTGATCATGTCGGGAAAGTCCAGGATGGGCCTTGGACCTAGGGCTGAAATAATTGAATAATTCGTCTGACGTCTGACCAAGAATTACTCTCACTACTCCAGCTGCAAATTATTCATCGATTTCTTTTGGTTATTAATTCTAGTATTTCTGAATAATCGGCTTACCGATTATTGGAACATTAAATAATCCTAAATCCGTCGAAATTTTCAATTGATAATAATAATCTTCCGCCTTATCTGGAGAAAATTGAAGATTATAAACATGAGACATTCCAGGTGCTACTCTAGTATTAAAAATCGATCCTTTGAACTCAATAAAAAATTCTGCATCATTTTCTGATACAATCCTGATGAAATGGGACTCCTGAAAATGAAAAATTACAAAGCAAACGGATAAACTTGTGCATAAATTCAGCCTTCCTTACCGTGTCTATGTTTGCAATTGTAATTGCAGTACTGTATTTTTTTTGCGGGGAGAAATTTTGAAAAATTACCACCCCTGGTGTTATTCTGAATTGACTAGGATGAGAGAATCGCGGTTTTGTTGTGGTGAGCACTTCTAGTCGCTCTTCTACCGACATCAGAAGTTGCGTCTTGTATTCCGAAGGAAGAAAAGATATTGCACTGATATTTTTATCGTCCCCCTGACCACAATGCTCTTCTCTTGAGCTGATAAAATGTGACAGAATATCCATCACGTCAACTTTCCGATTAAATTCTTTCTCATTAAATTCCTCCAGATCCATTTCTGCTTTTTTTATCGCCAATCGCGCAATTAACGAGTCAATTATTCATCCGAGATAAATTAATCTTCATTGGTTTAAATCATTACATCCACTTCCAGATCATTGACTCCATTTAATTGACAATTATTCCTATTCGCGATTAAACACCAACTTCATGAGGAAGAATTTTTTTTTTTTTATTAAAAAGGACTTTAAGTGGTTAAGAAATTTATTTGAGGATTCGAGTACAGTTTATCTAGGTGGAATTGATACGATAAATGATCTGCAAGGAGAGGGCATGGGACAAGGCATAGGACAAGGTAATGGACAAGGTGGTGGACAAGGTGGTGGACAAGGTGGTGGACAACAAGGCTTCGGACATGATGCCATACAATTTATCTGGTGCGGAGGGGGACAAATGGGAGGGCAACAAATTTGTATCACTGGCGGACAGGGTTTGGGACAGGGCGATGGACAGGGCAATGGACAGGGCAATGGACAGGGCGATGGGCAAGGACTTGGACAACACGCTGGAGACAGTTGACAAGTGGAAATTCCTTGATTCTGTCTAGGAGGCGGGAACGTCAGGGGAGGAAGGCAATATTTTTTCGGTCCACATGCGGCTTGAAGAAAGCTCAATGGAACACAGCACTTGGGTTTTGGACAGGGTGGAGGGCATGAATCCTGCGGTGGGCATGTTGAGGGACTTGGAAGAATACAAAGACGTGGACGTGGGGTAGGGCATGGAGGAGGTGAACATTTCGATGGGCACTCCGGTATCTTCGGGGTACAGCAAGGGTTCACTACTCCTTGAAAGCAACACACTCCAGGACATGGGCCCGGAGGACATCCGAAGGGCGGGCAAGAGATGTTGCAGCATTCTGGCTCTGGTTTTCTAAATTTTAATTACTCTCATAAATTTGAACGTTCATCATCATTAGTCGTTTGTATTTTAATTAATAAAAAATAGATTTACTAACCGATCCTCTATTTCACAAATGATCTTCCCCAATTCCTCCAAAAAATTTCGGTTACTCTTCTTGCAATGCGCCATAACAGATTTTTTTGTTCAATTTTAATTTTCCTCTGAGTTCGACTGCACGAGAATTTTGATGTGCCAACCGCACCACCACCTATTTACATGAACGTATTAATGTATGAAGTGCCAGTCAATTATTTCAATCCCCCACAAAAATAAATGAAGACAAATTCACAGCATGAATTCCACGATCTATATTTTCAAAATTTTCTACAAAAAGTACACTGATTATAAAAATACTAACGAAAAACATTTCAAAAGAATCATGACGACGAATTAAAATGCTTCTCCCCAGCTCGCTCTCAATTATGTGGTCCTGAATAATATGAATTTGGAATAAATTCGGGTTTTCTCCCTATGTACTTCACTCCTCCAATAATCCTTGGTTCTTCAAAATACTCCCTAACACAACACTGTCCTTCTTTTAAACAACTTTTCGGCATCTCTTGAAAATATTCTTGCCTTTGGTGCATATCAAATGGCTGAAATGATTTGCCAGCACCCATACCCTGATTACTCCCAGAAGTACCCCCTTGAACTTGATTATTAACATGAGCCTGGAAATGATTTTTGTACCCTTGAGCGGGGTCGCCTATATTTCTAAGGGCGGAGGCACAATTCTGGGGAATCCCATCTGCAAGAGTTGACTGCATCCCATAAAACTCATCACCCTCAATTCTTCTTGGATACACTGGCATCGATTCATTCATGCTCCTCTGCTGAATTATTATCGGTGGAGGAGGATTATCAGGGTTCCTCCTGTTCTCAAGGCCATTAGCTCTTGCTTCCCTCTGAGATTGTTGGAGAAAATAATCTGGTGGTCTATGTGGCCAATTCTGAAAAAGACCCTCCTCAGGCTCTTGGGTGCCATTCAATTTTATCTGCTTCTCCCTTTTCTCTAAATTATCTAAATACTCTAAGCCTTTTCTATTCACTGGGTTCTTCAGGGCTTCCATAGCTTCTTTGATGGTTGCTGCGTCCTGGAGTCCATTGTTCTGCTTCTGTCGCTTGATAACGTCTTTGTATGTCTTCAGTTTCATCAAACTTGAAGGTTCTACTCTTGATTTTCGATCGTAATTAATTACCTCTTGATGATTCTGTGATTCCAATGTTGGCAACTGCTGAGGAACAGCATCTGGATTATTCGGATGAAGCGGTTGATGGTGCGGATGGTACTGAGGAAAATTGGAAATTTGCTGAGTGTGATGCGGATGATAATTATACTCTGTTTGTTGTTGCTGTTGTTCATAAAAGACTGGATTTATTATTTGCGTCAGATTCTGTTGCTGCGTCTGGTTTTCATGATTTTTTTTATAGCGAAGGTCTTCCTGGTCCTGTTGTCTCATCTGTCCGTCGGACTTGTCCATTTCCTCGAGAGTTGCGTGAGACACCCAGGGAGGAGTGATATGCATCATCCACTCTGGTTTCTCATCCTTATCAAGTTTAGTAATCCTTTTTCTTCTAGGCTGTTCCGTATTTTTAGAATGTTGTGACGAGCTGTCAGGGTTATCCAGTTGATGAAGGAACAGCAATTGCCTCTGTTGTTCAGCCAAAAGTCCATCGAATTGGCGTTTGATAATCTCATCAGGGAAACCCTGTTGCCTCAAAATTCCCACTAATTTCTCTTGATCTTGAATCATCTCTGGTGTGAATTCAAGTGCTTTAAAAGATTTTTCATTCTCTGGACCGCGTTGACGGGGAAATTCTCGCTGTCGGAATTGCTGTGCAGATTGTTGATGAGGATGTGTCACAGGAGAATAATTTTTATTATGATCTGCTTGTCGTACAACTTGATGATGCTGGTGGAGCTTGTTGAAATTTTGATGGTAAACCTGTTGCTGGGACATTCTGCTTCGATTTATCAATACATCTTGGGGCGACGTCATACCTAGTCCGGGAAACTGTTGGTAATATATTTCTTGCGGAATTTCTTGGACACCAGCGAATTGCACGTGATTTTCTGGGCTGTGATGGTGATCAGCTTGAGATATATGTTGACTGGACATAACAGTATTTTTTCCACCGACCGGTTGTCTCTCCATTTCTTCAGTCTCTCTTTTCTTCAAGAAATTTCCTTCTGACTGATGTCCACTGATCAGTCGTTCTTCGTGGTCCAGTGATTTTGGCACATAAGGACGATGAGGCTGTCGTTCCGGTGATCTTTCGAGGGGTACAACGTTGAAGACTTCCGGGTGGCTAGACTGCTTCGGCATCGGTTGAGGAATTTGTTGAGGTACCACTGGAGTGTGCAAAATGTCACCATCACCAGTCATTTGGAAAGGAGGCAATGTCGTCTCGACTCTGGGAGATGCATCGAACCTCCTGAGTTCTTCTGCCGGAAAATTTTTCAGTCGTGGAGAAAATTCAGATGATCTATCGATTGATGTGAATTTGGTTTTTGGACCTGAGGGTTGTCGATGGGTCTCTGAAAATTCCGGCGACACTTCAGGGTGATCATGTTGAATGGCTTTTTCGATGGGCAGAGGCCCTGAAGGCTCTGAACTTTTTGGGTAAGCAGTTGTCTTGGAATTTGGATGAAAAGCAGCTACACTCGCTCGTTTCTCCAAAACTTTCTGTTTACGACTGACTTCCAATACTTTTCTGCAATTGTTCATCGATTTTCCGAGTGATTAATCGGTTGTGAGAATTCATTGAATTATTACCTTATGATTGCGACTCACCTTCGATTCATTCTTGGAGGAATAGAAATAATGAGTAATTTGACGAAGGAATAGGAATGTGATAACGACCGAGAGCCCCTTTATAGGAATTTTGGTGAATTTATGGGAGAAGCATTGAGTGAACTGCAGAAAACTCGAGTGATTGACAGATACAGAACTTTCGTTTCTATAACAACGAGGTGTCGACAATTCGAATTACATTGAATTGAGAGAGAGTGAGTTGAGAATGAAATGAAAACAAAAAAATAAAGTGTAAAATATTTTATTTCTTTACATTTTCGGCGTGTCCTGTTTTTTTTTTAATTCAAGGACAACGACAGTATCCCTTTGAAGTACATAAATTATTAAAAAAAAATTGTGAGTAGGAAATTTCATCGATAATACAACGTCGGAAGACATGATTTCTTCAGCGCTTCACAAGAAGTAATCGTGGGTACATGTGGACGAGGATATCATTGATATTTCAGGTTACACTGGATATCCCCAATCCTGTTTCACCATGTCTGATAATTTTTCAGCTATCATGTAGGTAGGGATATTCGTATGACCCGACATAATTTCAGGCATTATCGATGCATCAGCCACTCTGAGGCCTTGAATGCCGTGTACCTGAAAGCCAACAGAATATGCAAAAATCTCGAAAACAACGATAAAAGCCGTAATTAAAAGATGAATAATGAAAATATACCCTCAGCCTTGAATCGACAACTGCAGTGAGATCACCCTTAGGGCCCATTTTACATGTTCCCGAATAATGATAAATATTCATGGTTATAGTTCGAATGGCACATTCCCAGTATTGATCAGTGAATTCCTCAATACCCTGACACGCTTTGAATTTAGATTTAAATAGTTGACTGCCAAATCTGCGCATGGCCTTGGTTTCACTAATCCTCAGCGTGGCTTTGATGCCTTCGATGAGAATCCTGACGTCCTCTTTATCCGCCATATAATCCGGTATGATTATCGGTTTACTCTCAATATCGGGAGTGCGGAGAAGAATTTTTCCTCGGCTCTTGGGCCTGAGTAACATGGGAAATACCATCCAGGTGTAACTATCTTCATCAGCTGCATATGTTTCTTGCCAAACATCATCAGCAACTCCCAAATTATGACGGGCAGTGCTGACAGTAACGAATGAAGATGATGCGAATAACAATTCGATGTTTGGATAAGCTGTGTGATTATTCGGATCATCCACATCGAGGAAAGCCAGAGCTTCACAACCACCTGGTAATGTCAATGGCCCTGTTCGATAAAGGAAATATTCACTCAAGTAAGGATTAATGGGATTGACGATGTCATAGATGTGCAGTCCTACCGGTTGATTAATATGAAAGATGAGTCCACCATATGCAATGTGATCCATCAAATTTTCTCCCACTGGAAGATCAACTCTCGGATTTATCCCCATCTCTTTGAGATGATCACCAGGACCAATGCCTGATAGCATCAGAATTTGTGGACTTCCAACAGCACCTGCACTCAAAATTATTTCTTTATTGGCATAAATCTGATAAGTCTTGCCACCTTTGATGTACTCTACACCGATTGCTCGATTGTTGTCATCAATTAGAACTTTTGAAACTAGTGTATTCTTTGTCACTAGTAAATTTTCCCTGGATTTGGCTGGATGTATGTAAGCTCGGTTACTACTACATCTCATACCATCTTTGGAGGTTGTTTGAAGATAAGAAAATCCAACAGGCTCATCTGGATTATTATAATCAATAGTTTTATAGCCAAGCTCATTTCCTGCCTGGAGAAAAGCTTCGGCGAGTGGTGTCTGAAAATGTGCGTAATTAATATGAACAGGGCCATCATCATTGTGATGCTCTTTATCATTTTTCAGCGGTGGAATTTCCATAGTCTCGAGTTTTTTGAAATACGGCAGAACATCTTTCCAAGACCAGCCTTCATTGCCAAGATCCTCCCATCGATTGTAATCATCTGGATGTCCTCTCGTTGCTATCAAATAATTCAACACGCTACTACCACCCATGACTTTACCTCGAGGCAAGTTGCATCGTTTATCCGTCATTCCTCGGCAGTAATTATCAGAGGGTTCCGCTTGATATTTCCAGTTAATGTCATCTCTGAACTGGAGATCATTCACATGCACAGGTATATCCATAAAAATTGTCTCACTGGGTCCCGCCTCAATGAGGAGTACACGAAAATTCGATATTTCACTTAGTCGTGCTGCAATTGCAGCACCAGCAGTGCCTGCACCCACGACAACAAAATCGAATTCAGCACCGCTTTCTGGAGTGATCTCCGATGATTCCCAAAAAAGAAATCGTAGCGCATCATACATAAATTTAATGGTACCTATTATTGTTTTTATCACATTCTCGATAACACCAAAGGGCTCGTCGCCGTATAAATTAATATATATTTTTTCAGCGCAACAGCTCGCGGTAAGGCATGATAATATTAACAAACAAGCTATCTTTAGCCGTCCGTGGGAAAGGCTCAATTTGAAAAAATTTAATGACAGCTGCATTTTAATTGGGCGTTTAGTTGTAACCGAGGGAATTCAACTATAGAAATCGTCCTTGAAAAAAAATTGCAGATGCTACGAACACATTCGATCACATTCGATATTTGCTATTTATGAAAAATATTTAATGCACTATTTCAATCACTTCATCCAGCGTCACTGAATTGAGGACAAATTTAGTACTAGCTCTGGGATAGTAGATGCGCTCACTGATACGGATAACTCGTCAATTGCACCTCCCCGGAAAAATAGCAGATTGTAAATTTCAAAGCGCTATCATTTGTACGATCCTCCACACAGAAGCTATTACTCACTCGACAATAAACTATCCCACTACTTGGTCGCATCATCTATTATTCCATAAATCTAAGTAATTCCTCCACAATCACATACATTGAATTTTCATATATTCCCACGTTTTCTGTGTCATACATCTAATTATTGTGCAAATCCGTAACGTTTGATAAGCCAACGTCGACAATTGATACCGCGACACCGCGTAACATTATCTAATAGTGATAAAAAAAGATCGATGAAAAATGAAAAGTGAGGGGTCACTTGCAATTAATTTCCGTAATTATATCTCCCATTTGTCGACGTCAGCATTCCAGTATTGCACTAATTTCCAATTTAAATGGGATTACTACGGCCTACATGCTTATGCAGAAATATATATTGGAAAAATCCATATACAAATAATTTTTCGATAATGACCCAATTTTCATCACATAAGGTGACATGTAATACATAAATAATGATTATTTGATTCGATTCAATCCCACCTGATCATAGGTATTATCATAGTTATAGTCATTCATTAAAATTTCATTTTTCATCTTCATTAATTGCAAATCGATGAGGCAAAAGAATATCATAATCTCGGGGAATTTTCCAGGATGAATTAGTCTATCCAGTCAGGCAGTAATTAAACAGAAATTGAATCTCCTATAAAAACACATTAACATTTTTTTTCGAACGATTTTTTATTCTCCTTTGCATGCACGTGAGAAATTCCGGTATACCTGGAGATGATCATTCAATTTTTATCGATTTTTCTTGATAATTATAAGGAAGACCGTAAAAAGTTGTTTCGAAACGAATAGAATGTATTAATGTAAAAAATCGGATTAATGCAATAATTTTCACTGCTTTATTTTGAATTATTGCGCAGATTTTAAACAATTGCGAGTTAAAAAAAATATTCTGCATAAGAGTATGCAAGACAGGAGATTGCGTTTTCGATGAATGTGAAGGCCGAGTCGATGCCAAGCATTCATTAACAACGTAATTTATCGCCAATTGCTCTATCCTATTTTATACAGAGAGAGATATGCAAGAAAAAATTTAAACCGGGTAACCTGAGAATTCAAGAGGTGTCTTGTAAAATTGAACAAGATCACATTGAAAAAAAAATCCCATTACTCCTTATATGTTTTATGATTAAAAATAAAAATTAACATTGGATGTTTCTCCACTGGGACTAAATTCTAACCTCTCTCCAGTCCTCGACCGTCAATGAATTCTCGTCTCTAATTATTGTGGAAAAAATAATTTTTTTATTCACAATTATAAAAGCACATTTTGGATAGAGAAAAAATATTGGCAGAAGAATAGAGAGGTTAAGATCTATAGATTTCTCTCATAAAATCCAATAACAACGAGAATTATTTATTAATTTCCATGGTACATGTCATCTCAACTTGAAATAATAAAAAATATATCATTTCAGATGTCATTAACGAAGAAAACAACTCCGAATTTGCGAAGCAAGCGATTTAAGTACTCCGAATCCATGGTGAACGCCATTGATGCGGTCAAAAATGGAGGAACCCTCAACAATGGCGTATTAGCCTACAACGTTCCAAAATCGACGTTACACTCCAGAGTGACAGGAAAAATTATTGGAAAAGGAAAAATGGGACCAAAGTCTATTCTCACTGAAGACGAAGAGGAGGATTTGAAGCGTTGGATCTTAGAAAAAGCCCAGGTTGGATTTCCAATGCATGCAGATGAGGTGAAAGACGCCGTCCAGAAAATTCTTCTCGAATCACCAAGAGAAAACAAAGATAATTTTTTGTAGCATTTTTTTTTTTTAAAACATTGATGGCTTGGCATTTTCTCAAGATTCACATGTGGGGATTGAAAGGAATAAACATTATAATTTTTGCATAGAGCTCTTTTATTTATAATAGTGCAACAGGCTGACGTCAACAAAAAACAAGTCTTATTTATCACACACATAAGACAAATTCAATCATCGTCACCCCATTTATTTCCAACACACAAAACACATTTTCTATTGGTTCGTTTCTCATCCAAGGGGCTACGAAATAAAAATTATTTATCATTACGAGAACATTTTCTCACCAATTCTGTACAATTTCAATGTTTACATAATAAAAATAGTAAAACGATGATGCAGAATAGAATATAATATCGTCGCTTCACAAAATTAATGGAGAAGACGTTAATTCGAGATTGCTAGAAAAAAACTTTGGTCATTGTATTTTTTTCATTTGAAATTATTAATTAAAAAGATTAAAATAATTTTCGCGACTATTACAGCATTAACCGCGAATGAGGAATGTGATAAAAATGATTACACCATTCGATGTGTCTCATTTCCTTGATATCGTCCAGCGGTTTTCCTATACCCTGATAATTCGACTAAAATGTATACAATATATATTCTCTATTCCTTCCATTACTCATTATCCTCAGGCTACATTGAACAATTCGTCACCTGATATTATGCAATTATTGTAAAATTTCATACAATTAATTAATCATTAAAAAAAAAATGCATATACAATCCTTTCGCAACATAAACAAAAAACAGTTGAGATAAAAATAATAAAAACCAAATACCCTAGATAATTATAGACAACGGTCTTTTTCATCAGGAAATTATAGGATAAAATGTAACAATTAACGAAGATAGATCTTATGCACCAGAATAATTAATAATAATTCATGCTTGTGATGATAACCAAGAATAAAAACATTTCCCAATTTCATTGTTTTGGATTATTCAAATATTCGAGTTTCTTCATTGATCCTTCATATCGATCATGTTTTTTCATTGCTTCATTACTCATGATTATTGTAATAAGAAAAGTAAAACTTAACGATGATCTTGCATACATAATAAATTCGGTTTTTCATCGTGTCTTGATTTTATTGAGACAGTCACAAAGTGATGCAGTCTTCCTCCAATTAATTATTTTTTTCTAATCACTCATTCGGTTGTGTTCAGCATTATTTTCATCGATTTAGAAAAACCCCTGTGATCCAATTTCTAAGTACGTCAAATCATTTTTTTTATTGCTTCGATAAAATTCATTCTTTGATAAACATTTCACTTAGCGGCATCCAACAATTATTATAACACTCATTCATATTTTTTATCGGCGGAATAGAACAATCATTGAATCGGTAACATTGTATGTACTGTTCAGTTGAAAATATGTGGTAATAACATGAGATAAGGAAATCGAATAGAATTTCAACATCAAACTCGTAGATTTTTTTTAGAATTAATTTTTACACTCACAAACGTGTCTTTAATATTCCACACAGAAATTCCACATTTTAGGATAGGTGTAATTTCAATTAAATTTTTATACTCAAAGCCACATCTAGATCATCCAGATAGAAAAAAAAAAAACCTCTGAGCAGTGTCTCAATCAATAAACCTTCATTCCGTTCTTTCTGTTTTTTTTTTTTTTTCATGTCAATAAGATCAATATATCAATACAATTATTTAACAGGAAACAGTGATAATTAACACACCTATTACCTTTTTTCCGTTTGAATACTGACTCATGCATGAAGGGACTATTTTAACTAGGTACAAACGTATATATAAATATGTAACTATATTGCTGTTCTTGTGTTATCTTTCATGTCTCATTTTTTTCACTCCACTAAAACTTTAGCAAATCAATCATAGGATATCTGAATGAAATGATCACAAGTTTAGAACGAGAGGAATTAATTGTGCATTGATTCTCAGAGTAAGTGATACCGTAAGAATTGGTCAATATGGAAAATATATTTGTTCTGCTAGTCACGTTTCACTATTCCACTTTTGAATGAAATCGTCCCCATATGTTTCTGTCATTTCATCATTTGATCAATAAATTCTGTACTGGTGTCTTTAGGACATACGGCACTCACGAATTACGACAGAATAATAGTTCAAATACGGTTATCGCTCAGACCATACGTAAGGTTTCTCTGTACATGTGTACAAATATATATTCATCGTATATTAATTATCTTCTCCGTATATACTACTATTCATTTTTTTCCCCTTTTTTTCTTAATTAGGCACATTGAACGCACAACAATCGTACAGTTAAAATACCTGAATCGCTAAATTCCAAATTCTCTATTTTCTAGCCAAATTAATGATGCATACGTGTCCGTTATCGATAAATATAGCTTCTTTTTTCTCACTCTGTTTTGATTTAATATATAAATGCGTAATTGCTGATTTTTATTTCACAACGTCGGCATTAGATTATATTCTTTTTAAAAAGTAGATCTTTGATTTAAGCATCTCCATGCGATACTAGCATTTGGCAAACTGATAGCCATCAAAAATAGGTCAATTCTTGAAATATACAATATCTTTTTTATTATGACAAAATTATTTTTGCTCTATAAGGTCACATCGGTATACTTTCTTAGGTGTTATTTCTCCTTAAGAGAATTATATCGGGTACAAAGCGGAGACATATTCAAAAATATCAATTTTCCATGTGATGTTTTATCAGAACCAATTTTTCCACACAAGCGGGGAAAAAAAAAATTACGCAAAATGATTCTGGTAGTTAACTTTGTACTTGTTAATAGCTAGTCTTCATTTTCTCACAACACCTTCATATTTAAAAGCCCAATTTTGCGTGGAGACCCATGTTTGCAATTTAAAATCTGTCACATTAATGAAAATGCATTGGGTGCTCAAAATCACATCTTCAACTCATGATTTTTAAAAAATAATCTTGTAAATATTTTCTGGTTCATGTCTTTGAAATCGTGGAAAAATACTGTATCGAATGGTTAAGGCACTCGTGCTTATCAAGAGCAATCGAAAAATGTGCTGGATAATTCCATTAAGAGACTAAGACGTATTAAAAAAAATTGGGCCAAGTTGATTTTTACCCTTATCCCAACGAAATCTGTAGAAAATAGTAAATAATGATCCTATGAAAGTGTCCTTTGATGGTTTGGGAATTCTCCCAATGACAAATTAATATTACATAATATTTACTTAGAAAAAAACACATGTATAACCCGTGCATACCTGCGTATATGCATATAACCAGTGAGTCCCTTTAGAAATCACAGTAATAAATATAAATTGTAGTATGTATATATATTATATATATATATATATACACATAATATATATTAATCGATTGTACAATATAATGTATCCCATAAAACTCGTCGAGCGCACTCCCACAATTGTCCACTAACATTTCATTTTGTACACTTAATATATATTATTTTTTTGTCTTTTCATTTTGTTTCACTTCTTATAGATTTCTTACATTGGAAAAACCTGTATTCCCGTTTTAAATTGATTTCATTTCTTAATGTCTTTGGCTAGTCAACTAAAATCACTCCTTCCGCTTTGAATTTTTAATTATAAGGGATTCTCTACTCACACCTCATTCATTTATCCTCTTCGTGTAATTTTTTTATCTTGTCTATAGCCCCTTTCTCCAGACTTATTGCTACATCCTGTAAAAAATTGATAATTTCATGTAATGCATTTTTATGAGTTTTTTTTTTTTATCAGTGGATATTAAATGTTTTTCTGAAGAAAGATAAATTTACCTGAATGGCGATTTGAAGTGGCGTTGCCTCTCCAGGTGTACAGTCAGTTCTAACGATACTAGCAGGCAGTAATCTTGGACATGGTTTTCCAGTGAAGAGCATAAATAGTGCATGGACGGTTCGGCGTTGAGTGAGCTCTGTATGACGGTGCTGATATCCACTTAAATGTCTTCGGTGCCTGGCGGTTGTTGGGAACCATCTTTCACAGAGTATGCAGTATCTCTTGTGTTTTATTGTTGCCTTTTCATGATAAGCCATTTTTGTAACAATATCGGCGAACGTCATCCCCTCGGTCTCCCTTTCTATAATCTCCCGAATTTTTTCGCTGACGCTCTCCTCAATTTTCTTCGGACTCTCCACATTAATTTCACTGCTCTCCTGCTTGGTGATAACGGGTGGAGACCTAGATGTTTCCCTCAAGCTCGGTTCAATGACAATACCCCCTTCAGGCACCAACACAGGCATCGCCTCCCTCATCCTCGTCTCCCTGCTATTCACATTCTCATGAGATCTCACACAATTAAATTTTTTATGGCTTCTGCTTCCTCCATCACTCGTTCGCATCCCCTCGGCCTTACTGGATGACTCTCGTCTCTCTTCTCGTCTCAACGATCCCGAGGTAGAAGGCGGCCTCATCCTCTTGGAGGTAGACTCACTGGATCCACTGTGACTTCTCTCCCTCTTCAGCTCCTTTGTACCATCACGACTAGATTTAGGCATCGTTTCCTTATTAGAAACCTTCTGACCATCCTTCCTCATTGAATTTTCCTTTCTCACCGAAGACGAACAGCTCCTGTCTTTTTTCAATCTCTCCCCATTCCTCGACCTCGATCCCTCGACCCTTGAAACATCCCCAGATGTTCCCACATCCTTCTGGAAGACACTCCTCTCTTTTCCACTCACAACTCGTTCCTCCTTCCCAGAAATTCTTGGAGACTCGAAAGCAGAGAACTGCTTCTTCTCGGCAGCAGTCTTCATCCTCGGAGCTGGACTGGACACCTCTTTGGAAGATGCTAAGTACCTTTTTAAGGTTTCCTTTGCAGCTAAAACTTCCTTAACCAGTAAGTCAGAGGAGCAGATAGTTTTAGCTTCACTCTGAATATTTTGTGATTCCATTTTATGAATGTCAGGGAGAAAACTCGGTCCAGGAGCATCCGATGGTGAAGACCCCTGCTGTTGATAATTCCAGAGATACTCTTCGTGCCCTTTGGATGGTGATGATTGTATCCCGGGTACTGGAACCTCCATAGATACCGAAGAGTTATCAACAATCTCGAGTTCTAGCTCGAATTGCGTTGGTATTGCATCAGACGAGTACAATCTCGCCATGTCACCATTTGCTATTCTTCTCTCACCTTCCAGAGGTGTTGGAATTTCAGATTCTGGTTGGGAGGTGTCTGAGGCCGCTGGGAGCATCTCTATCGTCGTTTGACTGTCGTCCGAGGACTCGAGTTTAATGACAGATTGATCTTCCGAGCTTTTTGTATCGGCTGTAGCATCAATGACACTCTCAGCCGTTGGTATCGGTGTCATTAGCTTTTGAGAATTTTTCTTCGAGGGTTTGTCACTAGAACTGATGCTCGGGTACTCGAATTCACTTCTGGTAGTATCCTCAGCGTGTACAATTAGTCGTGGCATTTTTTCGTTTAGAGGGGAATCTTTTAGCTTCGATATTATCGATGATATTTCGGATCTAGTGTTCAGACTTTCGTCTTGACTTGAAAAATCAATCAAGGGTCTGGTAAAATGCCTTCTAACTCTTCGTGGAAGATCCTCGCTTTCAGAGTCATTGATTTGACAACACTGCTGCTTCTCCGGGTCAGAGTAACGTCTTCTGCCCCTGCTGGAAGACCTGTCAGACTCGTCACGCCTCCTAGACGGCACAGAAGACGTTCTCTTAAATTTCCTCGAACTCCTCGAGTGCTCATCGGTTTTGAGTGACCTAGTCACTTCCTCCAGGATATGACCAGGAAGGTGAACCGTTCCCTGTTCTTTTGCTATTGAATCCAAGACCTTGAAGCGCTCCAGTTTCACCTCTGGCTGCCATCGAGAGCTACTGATTATTCCCTCAGCCCCATCTTTACTCAGCTCACACTTGAATTCTGATGTGGATGAGGCCCTTTTAATTATCACTTTAGGGATTTTCTCAGAAAGGCCAGTAATCGAATTTGTCGTTGTTTCAAGGTCAACTGGAGAAAATTTCGAGTCCCGAGACTCGGCCGATCGATGATGATTTGAAGATTTTTTCAAGCGTTTCGTCGATGACTCCAGAGGACTCCTTGGTCGTTTTCTCCTTGAAGAATCGGGAGATGGCGAGGACTTCCTCGACTCTTGCTTCTTTATTTTTAATTTTGGAATTTTGTCGAAGAGTTTATCAGGAAGTTCCGAAGGGTGGAGAGATGATTCCACTGAAATGCTCGATTCTGTGGCAGTCATGGGTATGATCGAATGATTATTGGGTTTATCGTGCAGTAACACAGTGTTTTTCTTATCTTGAGGGAGATGCGATTTCCTTATCTTCCTGATTTTTAATTTAGGAACATTGGTGAAGGACTCTGAGTCATTTCCTGACAATTCCATCGAAGCGTTCTCAAATGTCATTTTTGAGTGCTTGTCCTCGAGTTTGATTTTCATCTTTGGTACCTTGCACTCGATTATACCTAGGGCTTTTCGCATGTGAGGGCCTGGATCATTTCCAGTGGATTTCTCATCGAATTTAATTTTCACCTCGAAGACCTTCTGGTGTGTAGACTCATTGGTTTTCGGGAAAGAAAGTTCCACGGCATTTTCTTCTATTGTTGGTGTTCCAGGACGAGATCTAACGTTTCTTATTATCATCTTTGGTATCTTTGGGTGTGATGATGGCCTGTGTAAGGATACTGCACGACTGTCGAAACTCCTTTGAGCAGAAGTGTCAGAGGGAAATATTTGGGAGATCGAGGAGGATCTCGATGAGCAGTCAGTCTTTTTTATTATGAACTTTGGAATCTTATCGAAGGTGGTTGGACTTTTTGGTGGACTCTCACTCTGTATTCTCCCAGTAAATGTCAAATTCTTGTCTTCGTCATTTTTACCTCGAGTCAATTCCAATTTATGCTCTGACTTTGGAGAAAAATCCTCTGAATTTTTTGGACTTGGAATTTTTCCAGAGAAATTCAGGCCTTTACTGGTCCCGTCTGTTCCAATAGGCAAATCGAATCGACAAGGGGATGAGATATGAGGATCTGATGGAGCCTCTGGGCTCTGAATTTTTCCAGAGAAATTTAAAACATTGTCCTCATTCGGATTAATTCTCAAATCTTCTTCCAGAGTTCTTCGTATAGGTGATCCGTCTTGAGCGTTTGAGTCATCCTCACTCTCTGAAGTAATTCGTCCTGAGAATATTAAAATTTTTTCTCGCGCCTCGATTTTATCGTCAGGAGTTATCACCGGTGATTTTTCAATTGTCTCTGATTTGTCAATCAAGGCGCACAATGCGAGATTCTTTCGTACCTCTTTGAGATCAGTGGCATCTATAGCTTCTTGACTCGATGTTGACAAAAAATTAACTCCAGTGCTACTGCCCTCATCTGGTTTCGAGGCTGCATACTCGCTGCCAAATTGAGTTGAGCTGAGACTTTCGTCGAACATCGAAACTTCTGACTCCGTGGACATCTCAGGTGTATCAACCTGCAGAGTTTTACGCGTTGAAGTTACGAATGATTTTATTGAATTCACTGGAGGCACTTCCGGTTTTTCAAATTGATGCTCAGTCGTCTGAGAATCCTCAAATATTTCTCTTGACATTTTGCCTTGTGATTCTTTCTCTTCTCCTCTCATTTCAATGTCCTGTACCTCCTCGGAAATTTTATTAGTCATTTCAGTTCTTCTAAAGTCGCAAAATAATTGATTTAATGGTAGAAACTCAAATTTTGATTGGAAAGGCGGAATTTTCTCTCTGAAATTTTTCATTTCGTCGCTTGAAGCTCTCCTCGTAGGCACTTGCGATTTTCTAGTCGATGAAAAACTCGATGAATGTCCCTCGAATATTCCAACTGGTTTTGAAACACTTTCTTCATTAATTGTAGAATCCTCTTTCGTAATTTCAACAATTTTTTGTCGCTCCGATTTTACAATGCGGCGGCTTGGAAAAGCCAA
Source organism: Fopius arisanus (assembly GCF_000806365.1). NCBI lineage: Eukaryota > Metazoa > Arthropoda > Insecta > Hymenoptera > Braconidae > Fopius > Fopius arisanus. The sequence goes on from NW_011887833.1 coordinate 104,333, forward strand.
ATCCAATCCTTTGAGAATACTACTTTCAAAATTACTCTGGTGATTTTTTGGAAACAAAGCCTCCAGACTTGTTATGTCAGAAATTTTCTGTTCTTTAGGCAATTGAGGGTTTTCAGAACGAGAAATACCATCCTTTGGAGACTCAATTATTTTCACAACAATTTCTTCATTATTCTGAGACTTTTCTTTGATTTCTTCTCTGACAATTTCCCCAGCTTCGTTTTCAACTTCATCTTTCATTTCATCTCTCATATCAACAATAATCTCCTCCAATTGTTCAATTTTATCCTCTTTCTTGTCATTATTCTCCTCCAATGTTAAATTTATGCTTTGAGAGCGGATTACTGAGGATTTTTCGCATTGTCTAATTACGGGATTCCCCTCGGCATTCGTAATTATTTCTCGTTGCCACATTGGCAGTGGTTTAGGCTCTTTACAGCCCTCGGTATATGTCGTGGAGGATTCAAGACCACTGTCCGTTAAAATAGCTTGAGAATCTTGTTCAACATCAATGGTTGACGGGGGTTTAAAAAATTCTATCGCATCCTTGGGGTCTTTAGTCTCTTCATCACTCAATTCCGGCACTCCTCCACCGCTCCTCTCCTTGCATAAATCAATTTTATCCTCAACTATCTCTTCAAAATCATTCAATGGAGTGTCCTTTTGTTTATCCACCTCACAATTCGTTCTATCCACCATCTCAGGTGTAGGCAACACAATTCTCGAAAACAATTCCAACTCATCTCCATTAAATATTCTATTCTCAACACACTTGACGTTACTCGATACCACCTCGGTCCTTGAATCCTGACTCATAACCGAGAGATTATTTATCGATCCAACCATTAAACTATCAGTTCCCCGTTCTTTATCAGGGAGCAAATGGCTTTTTTTTATCGGTAAGTCATTAAAATCCTCTGCAGAATTTACTCTGTCAGGTTTCTTTCCTAAGAGAGCTCTATTAAAGTCCGATTTGCACGATCCAATCGAAACTTCATCGCTCTCTAATTCCGGAGGTCGTTCTCTCCATCTATCATATTTATTCGATCGATTAGTCCTCCACGACGAGTCCTCCAATCGTTTCCTCGATAAAGAATCCTTCGATCTCATGACATTGTACTCACTCCAGTATTTTCTTCTATCATCTTTATTTGGTGTCTCTTGTTTACGTTTTTGCAATCGTTTCCCATGATAATCTTTCATCCTCCTATCACTGAGAGAATTATCCCTCAAAAAATCACAAGATAATCCTTCTCGTTGTCTAGCTTCCATTATCAAAACTCTGTACGTGTACTTAGGATTAGGACTGTATTTTATTTTACCGTCTTTGGTCGTGTAAATAGGAACTGTATTAAGGTGCACCTCTGGGGACTCACTGCCGGGAGTTTTCGAATAGGGATTTCGAAATTTTTCACATTCTTCTAATCTCCGACTGAGAGCACGATCTTCTGTTAATGTTGAGGAGGTTCTGTCCTCAATGGGAATGTCATTGTGATTATCATTAGGAGCCACGTCGAAATTATCAAAATCCATGGCTGACGGATCAATGGAGAAATTCATTTTAGACCATAAATCGGTGGTCTGTGATGCATGGGATGGTCCTGGAGTTACCAGAGAGCTCAATAAAGATACATCACCTAATCTTGACTGCGATGATCTCGTCGCCATGTTCTCCAATTCATCGAAATCGGGGGCGAAATTCTCATAGTCCAAGGATTCTCTCCGACTTGGATTTTTCGATTTCAACATTTCCGCATCCTCAAAGATACTTTCCTCCTCTGTACCTTGACTGTCGCAAGTATTTGGTGTTTCTGTGGGAATTGATATCCCAGTGGATGTCTGGGAGTCATCATGAGAGGATACTGGACCCTCCGACAAGCTCACCTCACTAGTCTCTGATTTATTGAATGATTTTGGAAGAGGCGGAAGCTTTGGGAGCGGCTCCAGTCGAATTCTCTCCAAGTTTCGCTCTTCAGTCGATTTACGGTGGAATCTGTAGCTGTGGCCTCCACTGTATCTCCTTCGAATATTTTTCGATGATTTCTTTGGTCCCGTTGACTCAGGATTCGATATCCTTCTACGAGGAAATATTTTCTGTGGTCGATAATTTCCATTTTCAAATTCGGCAAAATAACTTTTCTTCGCGTCGCCTGCTGTTTCCACACATTTCAGTCGATTTTTTCTATCGTGTCTCGATACATTTATCTTTATTTCAATAGCATCTGCCTCTTCACTGGTCGAATTGCACAGTTTTTCGACATTTATGTTCGCCACGTGTATCTCAACGTCAGTGTCTTTATGGGTTCTTCGAAAACTTTGAATGACTTTGCAGGCATCGATATTTAGAGGTTCGATTTTTCGTATTATTTGATTTCTGTGAATTTCTGTCGGTGGCTCTTCGAAGGACTTTCCTGCGATAATTGATAAATCAACACCACAATTATCGAGATGTGACTTTGAGAGAGAAATTTCCCCCTCATTTGAATTTTTTTGAATATTCACACTCTCCAAAATGTTTAGTTTGTCTCTTCTATATTCGGCTAATGCGTTCAAACGATCTTTCACGTTTCTTTCCTCTCGTCTCCTCATGAACTCCTCAAATCCAGTGCTCTGCGAATCCTCAGAGGTGTCAAATATCGAACGAATGTATTTAGCCTTTTGAGGTGTATTCTTTTCTTGTTTATCTTCACTCAAGAGTTCAGTCTCGCGTAACGCTACTTCAATACTTGGATTTTCATTTGGCATGATTATCATATCATTAGCACCACTTGTTTCTACACATCCGTCCATTGACCCAACTTCCACCCAATCATTATGATCCTTTTCCTCGTCATCGGACGAGTCAAGATCATCCAAATTACTAATTGGCAAAACATTTTTGAGACCATCGATCGAAACTATTGAAAGTCTAGGGTCGTGCGAGTCCTCAGCTATTAAGGGCATCATGCAGGAGCTATCCAATGATATATTGCAGAGTTTATCGAGGTCATCTGTTGGCTGAAAGTCCTCGGTATCAATAATTGATGGACATTTCCCAGTGTCGATCTCATCAGTCGATAAAATACGACTGACTGGAGTACCTGGCACTGGATTACTATTTAATGAACCCACTGAACACTCGCCAACTTGAGTAATATCATTAGATGAGTCGGTTATCTCGTTTGAATTTTTTTTCTCCTTGTTCATTCCTACTAGGGGATCAGAAGATGGATAAAATTCTTGATCCTTATCAGATTTCTCAGGGTTACTCATCAAAGGCACTTCTGAACGATTTTCAAACTCCTCTGGATTCTTTGAGCCCGACAGAGATGACTCTGGAGATGATCTTCTGGCTATTTCAAAATTCTCAATTACCGCTGAATCCTTATCCGAACTCCCAACAAAATCAAAGTCCAGAGAATTGTGTGGACGTTTATCTGATAGTCTGTTAGTCTCAAGATTACTATAAGGATCGGTTTTCAGGGGTGAATGAGTGAAGCTGATTATTGGAGAATTCTGAACGACTTCTATAGGATTCGTTGATATCGAGAGATTTTCCACGGGACCTGAAGACTCTTCACTGTCGGAATGCACTGGAGTGTTCAAGGTCGTTGATATTGGAGTGCACTCTGACATCGGGAGATCTGGGAGGCTGATATCATCGGGATTGTGAGACTCTTCACTCGCGAAACTGTGTTGTTTCCTCAGGGAAGTTGTGAGAGAAGTGGTTAAGGACGGTGCCAGGGGAGTTGTTTCACTAATCTGAGTCTTTTGATTATTTTCATTGGTGTCGCGAGGTGGAGAACCATCTTGTGGCATCTCCTCAGATCTATTTCCATCGTTGGCCGCACTATTAGTTGTTAAATTGACAGGACTCCTCGAGGATGGTGAGAGCTCCATCGAGCCCACCTCGTCGATCACCCCAGATGCTTCCTCAAGTTCCTCGCTGGGACACTCTGGCTCCTTCGAGCAAACCCCAGTATCTTGCCCAAATAGAGTGATGGTCTCTCCGGTCTCCTGATTATCGTTGATAATTTCAATTGGTGCTGATGCTATTTGCTCGATACTCAGGGACGTCACGTCTCCATAAACAGTTCGAATAGTTGCAAGTTCAGAATCTTGTGGCAAATGATCGACGATATGAATAGTAGGAATATCACTGCTATCAGATTGAATGCACTGGACTATAGCTCCAGAGCTAGTTAAGTCTTCGATAGTCTTCAATTCGTCTGACGCAATGGTCTCCACCTCAGACGATTCCATTACAGTTGTCTCGATATTTGTGTTTGGGGTTGATTCAACTGGTGACGTATTTAACGCTGCCTGCTGCTCATTCTGATTCACATTTTGTATTGGACTTGTATTCATATTTATATTCTGATTGGAGCTCTGATTATGGAGGTGGGTTTCCTGGGGACTAGCCACCTTACTGCTATGACTCTGAGCATTAACTTCTCTCATGTTTCTCACAATCACTGAGCTCGGATTACTTGATACTTCCTGTGTGTTGCCATTTCCCTCTTCCTCCTCCGTCTCGTCCCAATTGGCGAGGAACTGTCGCACGTCTAATTGTGGTTTGTCAGTGAACTCCCGGGAATTTGCTAAGTCAGCTGTTGGTGCTGTTGTCGTTGACATCGTCTCAGTTCCTGATGTCATCGTTCTCGTGGGATCTATGCTGTCTACATCGACGATCATGCTATCGAAGTTATCGTTGGGATTGTCGGGCAGTCGATATTGCCCAGGGACATCGTTACGGAGATGACGAAGAGATTCGTCCCGTGGCATGGTGATCGATTGATCGGGATGCTTATACATGTTCTGATCCAGGGGATTCATCACATTTCCTGGAGGTTGCGGTGATGTTTCAGGGACTTCTGGATTTGGCGCCGGATTCACTGAATTATGCATCCCTGGATAGTGTCCGTGGGTGAATGAAGAGTTTATTAGACATCCATTTTGATCGAATTGTAGATTAATTGGTGGGACTGGAGCATTTGGACTAGTTGAAGGGATCTTTGGCTCCTGGAGGAAATTCTGACAATCTATATTTTGCTGGAGTCTCAATATCTCTCGATATCTCATAATCCATTCTTGATACTTCGGATGGGACTGGTATCCTGGCACTCTCGTTATTCCCCTGAGGTGATTCTCCAGGGAAAACCTCTGCATCGCAATTTTTTGCTGATAGACGTGAAATTTTTGGTAACTGCCATGCATTATGGAGGTATTCCCTGGGGGCTGTATCCTGTTTATTGCGTTCGCCTCTTGATATTCGCGGGGAAATTCTCGAGGTACATCTCTTGACATCGGTGTATTAAAGTAGGAATTCTGAAGAGGAGATGGAAGATTGGTTGTGCTGGTGGTTGGCATCGCCGGTTGATGATTTCCATTTTGATAATTCAATTTTCCATTGTACTTCTGGGGTATCTGCTGCTCTGGATACTTCATCATCTGTTGGTTTTGTTGATTGATCGATGATGACGTTCCACCTCGTCTCATGTAGTCCTTCACTGAATGCGGACATTTTTGACAATCACTCGGAAAATTGTAGCTCTGCATTGGATAGGTGGGATGAATTCCGGAGGAGTAATTCCTCGACATTTCCTTCCTGTATTTATAGTCGTAGGATCGACGATGCTCCAAGGAGCTCCCGGGGAAGGATGTGCCTGTATGTTCTTTACTCTCGGCGCAGTCTTTTCGCAAATTTATTTCAGGAACGTACCTTCGATTCTCCATTGGAAATGATGTTCTTTGGAGGTTTTCCCTGTAGGTCGAGTTGGTCTGATAGTGGTTGTATTTTTCCCAGTGTTGATAGGCCATTTGGGTGTCTGGATTGCAGCAAGGAAGTTTGCAGGGATAGGATTGTCTTCCTGGAGAGAGGGGAGCGACGGGAGAGACCTGGGAGGTGAGACCTCCTGTGTGGAGATTGGGATTGACTGTCAGGTTTGCATTGGAGTGGGTGACGGGTGTGGAGAAGGCCATCTGGGGGGTTCTGTGAGGGATTTCGGGATCGGGGAGGGGGAGAGGAGGATGCAAGGAGGGAGGATCGAGCAATGGAGGCCTAGAGGGGGTGCCATAATGTCCTGGGCAGTTGGAGAGAGGGTGATGAGCCCCTGGGGTTGATAAAGCGGTGCTTGTTGGACCTGCACCTGCATGATGGGCTGCGGTGGGATAATTGCGAGGGTAGTTGACCTCATTTCGCTGGTGTTTTAGAGTAGATTGTTGAGATGTTGAAAGGTTTATCCCGTCTGACGCCGGGGGGCTAATACTGGATATGAAGTGGTGAGACGACGGGGCATTTTGAGTGTGGGACGTTGTTGTGGTGCGTCCTGGCTGAGGGGGGTTATACTGATGCCAATCTGGCATATTCCCGCTGTAGCTCATTGTACATTATTTTTTTTTGAGATTTATCGGAGAGTGACGCACGTTTTCTGGCGTTTTTTAAAATGATTCTCGTGAGGAGTTAAACGCGCTGTGCCATTAGTCTCGCAGGACACTCCATGGCCTAAACAGAAAATTTCCCAATTTTCAGGTGAGTGCAGGCTTTTTCGGGGCTCTCAGAAATTCAAGTGCATCGTGTATTTTCGTTCCAAGTGTCGACGGTACAAATTTTTTATTTATCCCGCGAGGATTCCTGAGGTTTTTTTTTTATATTGTTTGATGACGTAATGCAGTCAGGATAAAAACCATAGTTCAAACATAGCCAATTAGAATTTCAAGCCCATTCGATTGACAATCGACACAATTTGTCCTTCCAAATTATTCCAAAAATATGTTATACAATTTGAAAGGACACTGCATACGATAACGCTGCAACGGTTTATGAGATTGCAAATGAAGGTCAGAACAGTGGTAGTGTCAAGATAATTGACTCCAAACGGTTATCACTCAAATTTTCCTGATAAAAAAAAAATAGAAATCCAGTCCAATTCAAATAAAAATGGAAAAAAAAAACAATCCTATCGAACATTAATTATTGAATGATTTGTGGAGTCTAACGAGTGTAATCTCGTAGTAAGGTAGCTTAATAATCACCAATAAATGTGTGTATAAATATGGTGACTTTATCGCGCTGATAAGGGAGCTAGGGTGCACACAGAAAGCCTTGAGATAAGTGAAATTTGTCACTGCAGTGGGGAAAAAAAATGGTTAATTTCGATTACACGATAATAATATTCATCCCCATCGTCAATTGGTTTCTCGTTGCACCCACTTGAAAAATCTTCGATCATTAAATAAAAAATCCACAACAAATCCACGATATTACAAAATCATCACAAAATTTTCCTCAACAACGCAGTACTCATGCAAAACAATCTCGTAAAAACATTCGATAACATAAACATCGTGCCTTATGTGGCATATTCGCAAGTCCCCTACGTCCGATAAAATATTAACTTCCTCAACGAAAAGAAAAAAAAAACACGTGAAGATGGCATAAAAACTCAAGTATTAAGCCAGCAGATAAACTCGACATCGGGGACGACACGTACCTCGACAAAATCCCGAAGAGCCACTAAATCTCGTTTGATCGACAAGTGCAATAATCATGGGAGGTAGCAAAAATTGCTGAAAAAAAAAACCTGGTAGTGACATTAACGAGTGAAAAATCAAATAAAATAGAATAGAGTGGTATGGAAGAAGTGATTATGATTGACACGGCATGACATATTTCCCGGTGAGCTACGTGGTAACGCGGATGACACGACTTAAATAATACTCTCTGTAACCATGCACAAATTTTTCTTGCCATCATTATTTCTCCGGATTCGCCAGTGTACTCATCGTTTCACCGTCCAGCTATTCCGTTAAAACACAGCCGGTGTTACTCCACCATCACTAAATACAACAACTACAATAACCAGAAGCAAAAATAACACACCAGACCATTTTAATTTGGCTGAACAATTTGTTATTCTCACCTGCACAACGTTACAACTTCACAACATGCACGCCATTTTGATCCGACTGTACATACATAGTACATATGTATAATTGAACCAATCAACCGCCCTCTGGTGGTCGACATATGGTTATGGATTATATCAACAATGAGACATTATTATTTTGTAGGCACAGGTGTTAAGGAAATTTAGGAATTGGGAAATACCGTACAAGGAATTGTGTTAACGATTGTGGCTGAGCGAGCACACGTTCTCAACACGACTGCCGTCCAATTGTACTTCTCTTGGATTTTTAACGCAATAATCTCGACTCCTCTTCAACGCATGCGTACAGAACCATTTAAAAATGGCATGTGCTGTTTACTTTTGGTTAGGAGAGGTGTGAAATTACTCCGAAAATTCATTACTCAGGGTTAACCAGTCGCCAATCTTATCAAATCTTGCACAGTATGTTATGTTGAAATAATTTCCATCTATTAAAAAAAAATTTTCTGAGTGCAATTATTTCTCACAGGTATGCAATGGAGGCTCAAGAAGTTTACAATATACCAATAACTGAACTTGTAACAGCTCCATTCAGTATTGAATGGTCTGAGGACAATCAGATATCTCTGTTAACCGAGCGAGGAGTTCACATATTCGTAAGTGCATCATCCGAGATACCCTTCATCTCAGATTTTCATTGAAAATTCAGTGGGACCGATTATTTGCTTATTGAGCTGAACATTAATTTTTTCCCCGTCTTCAGGAGTTGCAACCAAATCCATTATGCCCCACACCAACTCCAAAATTCCGGAGATCTTTTTTATGGGCCACTGACTACCTGCCAACAGCGATATTTTCGCCAATAGTAGAAACCGTTGCCAATAACTGTCAAAGAGAAGACATGTACTCATTGCTCCTCGAAGAAGCCATCACGCCGCATTTTCCAGAAAGAACTGAACACGTTCCCCGGATAATCCAAGTGGCATGGTCCCCAGTGAAGCTGGTAGATCCCTCAAAATGTCTCCTCGCTACCATCACTTCAGCAGGTGCCATCGACACCACCTTCAAGGTGGGAGCAAACTGGTTCTCGGTCTCGAACCTCTCTCAAATATGGTTTGAGATAATCAAAGAGGAGTTGGACTTCAGCGTGGAGACCTGCAACCCTGAGGAAATCACTGGGGACATGTTCAAATCGAATTTGAGACGTCTCCAGGGGACGTCAGTAACCTGGAGTGAACTTTATAAAGACTCTCAAGGCACATTCTCCTACCTGACAACAGCCTGGCGCAGCTCTGAACTCGTCATCTGGAGAATAAATAAAATAACAGAACTTTCTATGAGCGTCACACCAATAATGGTCTACAGAAAAAAATTCCACGGGCACACGAGGATCTCAAAAATTCTCTGGATAACCTTGAAACCTAAACAACATTTAGCTGTCATTGGATTCTTCGACGGACGACTTTACGGTCTCCCAGTGAATGACCATGAAAACGAATTAAGTGATGGTTTAATTATCAAATACGAAGAACAGCCTGACAGAATGCCAATCAACTTCATCACCACAAGAGCGAAAACCACTGGAGGAAGGATCATTGCATTTAATAAAAATATTCATTTTATCCTCATTGATATCAACGAAGAAGGAAATATCGTTGAGAAAAAATACTTGAAGTTGCCGGGATTTTGTATCTCAGGTATTTTGCTTCTAAATAATTCAGAGGCAATGGTATCGACCCAGAACGGCAGTCTTCACCACATAAACCTGGACTCCACCCCACTAAAAAGAACTTTAATAGGTCATGACATGAAATACGTGAGGACTCAGTATCTGGGACTGGCCAGATCTCTCAGTGGTGCGACTTTCGTCAACGTCACAAGCCCCAGCACAGCCTACGATCACTTGTGCAACCGAGAGCCCAGCAATCTACAGTTCTTCATCCTTAAATCCCCAGAGTTCGATCCCCTATGCAGACTAGAAAAAAGTGAATCGAACCTCCACGCCTATTGGGACTGTCTCGAAATGATAAGGATAAAGTCAGCAAAGGCAGATGCTGACAATCAATACCCCAAAATCCCACAGGAGCTCGACCAGTCGTTATCAATTCACCAGCTGCGCATCATAATGTGGCTGACGTTGATAACTGAAGTCGTTAAGAAAAAAAAGTTGATTAGAAAAATTGATAATGTGGTGGGAGAGATTTCTGAGGCCCAGCCCCTGATTTTTGTTTACACACTCTCGGAGCATATGATTAAATTGGCAAAGAAGAAAGTACTGAGTGACAATCAACGTTTGAGTATTCATTTTTTGAGGCTTTATCTGGAGGTTTTTCTCGCTGGAGAGGAGGATGAAAGTAATCAAAATAATAAAGCGATAAGACATGCCAAGGATGCGATGGATGTGACGTCCAATATGGAGCTCATTGAGACTGAAACATGTAATTTGTGTGGGGAGATTGTCACGGAACTCCCCTGGAATATCTCCAGCTGTCCCAGGGGACATCAGCTGCCTCGTTGTGCTCTCACACTCTTGCAGATCACTTCGCTGAAATACAGGAGTTGCCCAGTCTGTGGGAGGATATTTCATCCTACGTTGGACGATGAGTACGAGGAGATAAAGTGTCTTTACTGTGATGTTCCTGTGATTTTTGATGCCAGAGTTCTGGGCATTTATGATGAGGTGGAAAAAAGTAAAAATCTATCGGCTAGACCTATCTGGGATATTCCAATTTATAAGAGATTTGAGGGGGAGACTGGGGAAAAGGAGAAAGGGAATGAGGGGAGGCAAGAGGGTGTGAGATTGAAAAAAAAAATAGTGGAGACACCGCAGCCTCTTGTTATCAATGATAAGGACCAGGGGGGCCTCAAAAAGGCCGGGGAGGATGTACAAATGGCTGAATAAACAATTTTTCTAGTTGCCCACTATTTTTCCGTGTTTGGCAATTTCTTTGTCCTTTTAGAAATATTTTTTATAATCAAGACCATCAAAATAGTTTTTCAAATTGATTGATTTCCTTCGTAAACGTAAATATGAGGATGGCGTTCAATTAAATCGATGTCTTTCTCCAATTGATTCAAGTCTTTTTCCATTTTTGCTTTTCTCTTGGCCTTCGGCGGAGTGTCGGTGAGGAAGGGGAGAACCTGGAATTCGTGCATCAGCTCTTCGAATTTCTTTTTCATTCCCTATCACAGATTATTAATTGCATTTAATATTGTTTATAAATTATGAGAGCAATAACAGAATAATTTAATTATATTTACATATAGGAGGTCAACTCGTTCTTCGTCAGTGACATATCGACACATTTCTTGTTTTGTCTTTTTATTTCGAGAAGCTGCAATTGCATCGGCCGTACGCACCGTAGATTCAGAATGGTCTGAAGGTTGAGAAGCATTTTCTCGGCTTCTCAAAGTCTCGGACTCCCCGCCCTCCTCTTCCCCCGTCCCCCCTTCAGATCCAGGCAATAATTTTCTATTTTTCGAATCGACTTTTTTTATTGTTGAACGTTTCACTTCCTCTCTTCCTAGTAATGATTTTTTTCCCATCGATTCTTTCAAATTCTAAAAGAGATAAAAAGTCAAATTGATAATCGTGATCATGAAAAAACATGATCTTTGGGAATGCAAATAAAGGAGTAATCAGGGCATCAATGGTTTTTAATCGAATTCAGTCGATAGTAATCATCGAATTGAATAATTCATTGCCCCTGTTTTTTTTTTCATTCGAGAGATTTTTTCCCGAGATTGATCCTTCAAGATAAAAAAAAATACTTCTGGAATTTCTGAAATTCTTTTCGACTGCATAAACGGATTTATGAGACGATGTGATTACCTTTCGATCTCGATAGAGCGGATAAAGTCCGCTAGGAATTAATGGATGAGCATTGCCTCGTCTGTCGTCAATATAATATACTCTAGGAATTCGAGGTTGTAGTTTTTTTGCATTATTGATATTTCGTTTCGCGAAATTTCGAGAGGGAGATTTGTCTTTCTCTCCATCTCCAGTTCCCTCGTTCGATTTTTTTGTCACTTTCTCCCACGCAGGTAATTTGTGCTGGTAATTAGGAATATGATAATGTTTGTGCTTTACGTCCCTCTTCACCTCGATTCTTGAATTCTTTTTCAAAAATTCACTTGGGGATGGGAGTCGGATGCTGGGAACTCCCAAGGTTTTGTGAGAACTTTTTCCTTCTTTTGATGCGCTTTTTACCGAGTTTCGAAATTTAGAGATGTATCTAAAAAAAAAATTATAAAATTATTCATGCTGTGATAATCATAGGCAGCTTGAATATTTTTATAAACCATAAATTAGGATTTTTTTTACCTAGCAGGGGGATTGTATTGCACCGAAGGCTTTTCTATCAACCCCGTGATAGTCTCTTCATGGTCAAACGCCATTTTTTCCACTTTTCACCTTCCAGAATCCCTAAGAACTCGAAAAATAATCACAACACTTTTTTCTCCCTGGATAATCCATCGAGATATTAAATCAATATTCTGTAGGAAATTCTCATTAAAACGCGTCGCCTTGGCAACGACTTTGAATGTTCCTTCATTATTTAAAACTTTGAATTTCCACCTCATGGTGGCAGTAAAGTTCTCGTGTGGCGTCATATGGTTTAGTGAATCCTCTCTGGGCTCAACCGTGATTTCTTTCTGCCCCAGCAAATAATTAAGGATTTTTAACCGATGCTGACAATATTTTGAAAGACTGGAACTGGTGGTTTTAACAAGTCTCGGCAAGTTCATATCTCATTACTCCTACCATTATCACGAATAACAATTTTATTGTCTTCTTGACCTGAGCCAATCTCAAAGGGGAAGTGTTTATATGTGGTGAAATGTTTATCAGAAATTATTGGAAAAAAAACTCAATCGCGAAGACAGTAATAACTCAAAAAAATTAAGACTCCCATAAATCACGAATTCTCCTTAAAAGTAAAACAGCAACAAGGAAATGTCGAATGAACAAATTGAATTTGCTCGAAAATTGTATTATCGGCTGAATTAATCAATCATGTCAGCACCAAAACCAAAGGAGCTGTTCCTAGCGTCTTCATTGCGTGACGGTCTCGAAGATAACAACATCAATCAAGTGACGACTCTCCTGGAGCACAAGGAGGCTGATCCCAATATTTTACTCCCTATGCATGGTATATCCCCTTTTCATCTGGTAATTGGTAATGAATCCGAGACTTTTGCTGAGGAAGTGACTCGTCTCTTCCTTCGACATGGAGGTGATCCCAATGTGAGATCAATTGATGGCATGACTCCAGTGCACGTGGCTGCTGCTTGGGGAAGAATAAAAGTCCTAGAATTGCTTTTAGCTAATGGAGGAGATCCTTTGGCTCTCGACGACGAGGGTCGAAGCCCCTTTCACTACGCCTTTGACGGTTCTTATTATCAAGCCATCGTTTTATTAGGACAATATTGCACAAAAGTTCAAGAAGAAGAAGAAGAAGAAGAGAGCAGCGAATTGGACAAACCACAGATCCAAATAAAATTGGAGAAAATACTTGTAAATCGGGGAGACGTTGTTGCTGAATACGTCCCCTCGGAGATCGATTTAACTGAGGATTCAATCACCACGGGCGCAATTAATACAGCTGCGCAAACTTTGGAGGGGACGTTTTCCGAGGGTTCAGAGTCGAGGTCAGCATCCCATGGGGATCCACCATCTCTCCATAGTGATAATATAACGCTCAGGAGGTATCAGACATGCAGGGGTAAAAAGATGTCTCCGATGATTGGGCAAGAGTTGCTGGGGCTTGATAAAGAGAGGAGTGCTGCTGAGGAGAAAATCCTCATCGGACAAATCATTCACAGACTCTCTGATTCGTTCAACAAAGCTGAGAAAGAGAACTTCAATTTGAAGGAGAAGGAGAGTATTAGCAATGGTGGGAAGAAAAAATTTTGCAGTCTTCTGCCGAAACCCAAGTACTTCAAGAAAAATCTAGAAACACCAAAGAAGGAGATAATTTTTCCAGCGCATTTGGATAATTCAATCATCAGTACTTCTCCTAATTTCAGAATTGGAGGGCTGACAATGGACACTACACCCACCCAAAGAGAGAATATGAAATTTAGGAATAATTACACCCCTAAGAATTTTTACAGTCCTTCCATCAGAGCGACTTCTGTTACTCCTCAAGTCAAAAGTGCGAGCTCCACTCCCAAGAAAAGTATCTCAGCATCGAGAGGTCAACGAGTCGGCAAGAGAGTCAACGAGAAAATTAATAAAACTCCTCTCAATAAGACTTATAAAAAAAGTGATGTGTTGGAGTTTTCACCAGAGGTTGAGAAAAATTTGAAAATGGTTAATAGAAGACTGCTGTCTAAAGAATTTGCCAAAAGATTGGAGAAATCATTTGATGATGATGATATTGAAGATAAGATTGAAGATTTGAAGGGGAAGAATTGCAATGAAATAAATAATGCAAAGTATTCGACGACTCCTTCGCTTAATAATAACATTGAGGTGAAGAATGCAATTAGAAATGACGTAATGATTAAATCGTGCAATAGTCCTTTAAAAAAATTGAATGATAAAAATGACAACAATATAATTAGATCTCCGGTGACTCCTACAATGAAGAAGAGACAAGGAAAAATTAATCAGAATATTCCGGTGAAGTGTGAGGGCAGCAAGTTACTCTTTGAAAGTCCGGGGTCATCAAACCCAAGGTCGTTGACCTCTTCACCGAAGAGAGAGAGCACGAGTGAGGAAAAAAAACTTTTGAATGAAATCGATGAGATTTATCGGGAAAAGGGGAGAACACCACGGGCTTCAGTCTCAGGAATGACAAATGACTCATTGAATGAAGCGAGTCTGAATTCCGAAAATACGTCGTCGACGATGGATACCACTTTTTCGCCAAACGTTAAGAAATTTTCTGAAAGGGATTCTCCGGGTGTGACGAAGGATTCGGAGAATTTTTCTGCTTTCAGAACCCCTTTGAGATCCACGATGAGCTCCAGGTGCAGCACCGAGACATTCTTCAGTGTTGATGAGGAGTACGCTTACGTTGATCCAGAAAAAAATGTCGCCTTCCTCGAACGTCGATTAAGAGTACTCCCACCCAGGTAATTAAAAATTTTTATTATCGGAAAAAAATTGGTTATCGGTGAGATAAACCAGTCAATAATCTCGTGTCTTTTTCTTTCCAGTAAATGCGAAGATATGAATAATGTCGTAGATGAATCTACGTGGATCGACATGTTTCGTAAGTCTTGAGAATATAAATTTTAAAAACCCCACGAGCCTTAATTTTTTCTTAGAATTTATAAATTAAATTTCACCCATGACAGAAGGAATGTCGATGGAATCAACATCAAGTGTTCCCGCCTCCATCGGCCGCCACAGCACAATATCAGTCGATCACTACTCCCTTAGATATCGTCTGATAGCACTGGGGGAAGTTCCTGGACCCATAACCGATACAACTTTCAATGTTTATCTCAAACGTCTACGAGTATTAGAGAGGACCAGTAAAACTTGTGAAAAAGAACTAGTCCCCCGTGGTATTGAGCCCCCACTCCAGATTAGTTTGCCAAAAAATTTCTCGAAGGAACTGCTGTCAGTGGATTGGACAAAAGACCATCAGAAGTACAAAGAAATAGAGCACGATGCGTTCAAAGAGTACGAGAGACCTTCGGCAGGGAGGAATTACCGAGGAGGCATTGCTAAAGTTTCCTTTAATTACCTCCTATTAGATCCCAGAGTGACTAATGATCTTCCAAGGACTGGAAATTCTCTATCGTTAGCAGAACGTTGGAAAATTTTTCTGGAGGCAATTTTCTACGTTGGCAAAGGAAAATCTGCAAGGCCTGCTGCGCATCTTTACGAGGCTTTTGACTTGTGGACTGGAAAAAAACGCAATAATCAGCCTAATGATAAGCTGAAGAGAATCATGGAGATCTGGAAGAGTGGACAGGGGGTCGTTTCTCTACAGGTTTTTTCGAATTCAATGCAGGAGGAGGCCTTCACCAGGGAAGCTGCAATGATCGATGCTCTTGGATCTACGAATTTGAGTAATTGTTTGAGAGGTCAGTATTATGGAATTGTTTCTACTATGAATATGGCGGAGAAAAAAATGTTGGGAAAGTTTCTGCTGTATAATGCAATGCAGATTTTCATGCATGAGGGCGAGCGACAGTTATTTCCCAGGAATGTGGAATAATGTTATTTTGTTGTCGAGTATATCGACTTGAATTTTTTTTCTTCGTAGAGTAAATGATTACGGATCTTGGAGTTGAGAAGTTTCGATTGTGATTTAGACTAGGCTGTAAGATAATTCCTAGGAGATATATTTTCTGAGTTATATATTCAGGGAGTGAGAGAAAATTCACGAAATTACATTTTTACTGGAAATATTGTAAATAATTGAAATGATTATTGTGTAAAGTTGATTAAATGACGACTGATCTCAAGGACAATAAAGAATATATATGCTCAATTAATCTTACCAGTGTTTATTTATTTCACAACAACTTGTAAACAATTGCTTGGTGATCTTAATAAATATCTGAAATACCAATGTTCATATGAGTTTATAAATAAGGCCTGTCAGGCTGGGTTTTCTTCGCCCTTTTATCTCTCGCCCTCGGAAACCAGATGTGTTTTGTGGTGTGAGTTTTCCTTGCCATCTCCTCAGCAATAACCTGAACTTTTTTCTGTGGGCTCCACACCTTGTAAGACTCTTCTTCAGAAATTTTTAGTACTGATTCCGGAGGTTTTTCGATCTCAGGCAGAGGCTTGGAACATTCATAAGGGAATTTTGGCTCCGGGTGCCAGCAAATTGCCATGTTATCAATAAAAAATACGAGTTCTTTGGGCTTGCCACTGTAATTGACCCTCGAATTACCGAAAGTACCAATGGACCTCCACAGAAAACTCCTGGAAAACATCTGCAAGTACAGTATAATTATTAAAAATCAATAACTGATATTTAACAGCGTTCAATTTATAAAAATAAGTCATCTTCACCTTCACCTTGCAAATATATCACCGGAATTTTACTGGACAATCATTATTTCACTTAGTATTTTTCCGTACAGTAGGTGCAGTATCAATATTTTTAGGTTGGAAGTTATTATCATATGTTTGACTGTGAAGATGGTATTAGGTCACATCGATAGATGGCAGATGAACCCCGAAAAGAGAAAAATACCCGGTTTCCCGAATTTTTAATTAATTTTATACTCAGCATCAATGAAAAACTGAAATATTTAAATATTGCAATTGAAAAAATGATTCACCAACAGAAAAGATTCACCGCATAATCAAATGATTTTTTTTACGTCCATTAATTTAATAGTCCGACCGCAATGACGATATTATGATAAATAAAGGTCATAGAAGAACCTTTACAAAAGTATGATTGAACCCCGGGAATATGTGAAAGCATATTTTTTACGTATGTGCAATATTTACTGGAGAAATAAAAAAAAAACAGAGATCGAGGGTGTCGCATTATTATTAATAATGGACAGACTTAATGGTAAGTGGTACAAGGACATTAGATCCCACATGAGATCACATGCGTGCGACGGATGCTGGAATGTCGCAGATAAATGCACATTTTGCGTTGACATAAAATTAATGGGTTCAGAGCGTTCAGAGCAAGTGGATGTACTAATGCCTGACAATGAGAGAAAGTTCGAGAGAACGAGTTGGAGTTTTCGAGGTGCGCTAAAAGTACAATAGAATGGAATCATGTTACACTTTTCTCCAAAATTTCATAGAAAAATCACAATTTCCCAGGATTAATCGTACAATTTTTTATTCATGCACGGCTGAGTATTCAAATGCTCCAACGCTCATTATTATATTATTATAATTAATATCCGATGACACATTCAAATTTCAAATTTAATCTCCGCAAGTTGCGAGCGGAAACGAGTTATTTTCCGTTTGTTCCGGCGCTTGGAGAGAATTTTCCTGTTTTCTCAATGAAACGACCTTTATTAAAATTTATTAAATTTGTCCTCTAACGGATAAAAATAATGGCTACTTTATTGTCTCTATTGCGATGGGAATTTATCCCGCAATGTATTTACCAGAATTTACCATTAGAAACAAAATATAATGTTTCATGGCTAAAAAAATTCTCTCCACAAAGACGGAAACCGATGAAGATAAGCTAAATAATGGTGTAAAAAAGTGAAACAGTTATATCGACTCTCACAATATATTTTGCTCACCGATTACAGTTACGCAATAATTCCCACGCGTTTGAGAACGATAGTTGTTTAATCTTTACCAACAATCTCAATGTATACAAACGCGACAACAATTTTCCCGGGTACTTCATTCACTCGAAATACCTTTTAAAACGGAATTATTCCATCAATGGCATCCCCTATTCCCATGCCGAATTTATCCCAAGCTTTTTTTACTCCCTCAATTTTTTCCATTTAATACCCACAAGTTGAAGAACAATTCCTCGTACGTAACGCCTGCACGTCACTTGCTCCTTTCGACATTAACTTGCAAATCTTTCTTTTTTATTTGGAAGTTTGGTCATTCCTTGATATCGGATGAATATTCATCAATGTGAATAACCTGACGAAATGCAGAGTAATTACCACCTGGCGACATTGTTATTAATATTTTATTTTCTCAATGCAATTTCCGAATGTGTACCTCAGAATGAAATTCCACGAAAAATTTCGCAAGTGCTCATAAATTGACAGGGGCTTCTTTTTAATTACCCATCCAGGGTACTGGCAATTAAATCTCCCAGATAACTTTCTCACTCCATAACAATTCCATGTTTTATAATCTATTTTATTATGATCATTGCGGTCGAGATGAAAGTCCTGAGATGCAAGTCCAATTGAAGAAGCATGCAGAGATTTTTCTTCCGCAAATGGTCAATAATAGCATTCTCCACTGAAGTAAAAGTTCTAAGAAAAATTCTCAAAATCCTCAAAGAACTCCATTTACGAAATTATGAAAAATATATTAAATATATATACTTATGTCATATGATCAGAGTCATTGGATTGGGGGAGTGACTGGTGACCTCGACGACTGGTTCAAGGATGCCGGTGTCATTGCGGATGGGTGTACAGTGCAGATCCATTGAATAGGCCGGTGCATTGATGGTCGATGGTTTAATGATAAAATAGCCAAGTGAGAGGTGGGAAAGTGACAGGAGGAAAGGTAAGAGGCAATACTGGCCAACTCATCCCTACCCCATGGGTGCGACCGGTAGACCGCCAACGAGAGAAGACACCAGAGATGAGTCTTGAGTCTTGTGTCTTACTGCAACCACTACTCTATTGTCATTTCACCGGCTCCAACCCTGTCAAAAGAAATCTCTTCTAAACCTATTATTGTTTCCCTCTCTTTTTTAATTTAATGAACACCTCGCTCAACTTCAATGATAATAACTGATAAAATAAAAAAGTTGGAAAAAGTTGCTGATCGGTTGAATTGATTTGTTGAGTGAAAGGGGTTGACAATGAAAATATATTTTTTCGTGTGTAAGTTTAATTGGTCTGCAAGTTTGAGTGACACTCGGATAATTTAATGGGGACTATTTTATGGTGACTTCAGGTGTTCTTCTGAGTGTTGACACCATCACTGGGCTCGATCCAGCCTTGGATGGAGATCCAAGACGATCTTTTCCCATCAGAAGAGCCATAGATGGATCGCGCGGAAGGTAATAACGCTTCTCGCATTTTCTGACGATTCCTCATTTTATGGGAATTCATTGTTGTAGAAAATATTATGTACCTGACGAGGAGGATACCTTCGAAACGCATGGAGCTAGTGGTCAATACGATCCTTATAGAGACACGACAGGTAAATTTTTACCTGCCAGCTATAATTTAATTAGCCATGAAGAAATCCGGAGTTCAGGTCATTGGGTCATTAGAACACAATTGTTTGAGGATTTTTCTTGTATTTTTTGGTATTTGTTGTTTAAAAAAAAAATCCTAATAATTATCAAGTGTTTTTCTCTTTTATGATAGCATCATGTAATAGCTAATAAATTCTTTAGATTTTTCAGACATCAGGGCAAATGTTCCGGGAGAACCTGGAGTTGATTACCCCTCGTATGTAACGATTCCACAGACAAGTTTCCAGTGTCAGAATCAATACAGAGGTGAATAAATTCCCCTCTTTTTCCATATTTATGAAACAGCAAGTTTTTATTCGTCGATTATTTCGAGAGTGATTATAAATACTTTGAACTTTTCTTGTATATATTCATGAGTAATTAAACTTCATTAGTCTCTCCGCTGCATGGAGAAAAAAAAACCAACAACTTCTCAAATATTAATTTTGCTGACAAATTTTTCGCGTTCAAGACAAATTTTCATTTTAATTTATATCTGATTTAATGTGAAAAAATAAAAAAATAAAAGTGAGATTAAAGGGAGATAGTGGGTGGTTTACTCTAGTCTGTCACCTTTAGCATCGATGTCAAGGATAAATTGGTGGATAAAAATGCACAGCATTTCTGAAATATCCTCGAGGGACATTAAGTTTGTATTCCGTGCTGCTTCTAGCATTTTATTGAGTTTCGTAATAGGTCATCGAGCCAGAAAGTGCCGCTTCAATTCCGCCAGAGTCATCCCTCCCACCCGAGACCCGTAAATAAAAACAAATATCATAAATTCATGATGCTTACGCAGTGACACGGAATTTCCTGGCTTTAAATTATTTGAAAATTGGATTGAAGCAACTGCAACATTCAATTAGCGACATTACACAACAATTAGTCAACGTGTAAATTTGAACATTAATCATTAGGATGGTCGTGAGATGAGGAAACTTTTAATAGACGTTTCAAAATTGGAGAAATCTATTTTCATTTTGTTTGTGGATTAGTATAATTATTGTTTTAATCTTTGATAAAATGCCGAAACCATTCTCCATAAAATGCATGAATTTCTCGTTTATCCCCTAGGATATTATGCAGATGAAGATGCTGGCTGTCAATTATTCCACGTGTGCGACGGTAATTTTCTCGTCTCCTCCTTCCTCTGCCCCATCGGTTCAACATTCAGCCAGAAGTTATTGACCTGCGACTGGTGGAACAAAGTGGACTGCTCATCAACTCGAAACTACCACATTGTAAACCGAGACAGTTTACTCAGTGAAGTGGACGATGACGAGATACTGCGAAAGGCGTACGAGATGACGAGCCTCCAGACCGCAGCAAAGGGTGTTTCCATCGACTCAAGGACAAGAAACTCGATCCTGCAATCGGCCCGCTTCATCAACGACCTACAAACGACAGGAAATCGCTACAGGGACTACACAGATGATTCCCCAGAGCCTCAATCCAAATACAGCTCTAGATACAACTCCGGAGATTATCCCCAATCGCTGGGATATGATCCAATGACCTCTGCAAATCAGCATAATCCAAATATCAAAGTCCACACAATCGGTCAAGACCACAAAAACGACGGAAATCACGAAACTCGAGACTTCAGGCCCTCGTACGCCCCTACTGTTCCAACAGTCACTACAACTACCAGAAGATTTTATTCCCCAACAGTTCCAACAACATCTGCAAGACCCATGTCCCGACCTCGTCATGACCTGGAGTTCGAGAGTTCCGATCATCTATACTCAGCCAGAGGTAAGATGCCAGAACCCGCAATATTTCCAGTGACAGGACCAACAATTGACACCACAACTTCAGTGGTCGTTGAGGTTCCACCAACTCTGACTGAAACATCCAAATCGAGAATCGAGAAATCACAACCAGAAACAGTGACAGAAGTTACGATGGACAAGGCAGATGTCGTAACTCAGTTCTCAGCCATTGAATTTCAATCCGTATACTCAGGTGAAAATTACACATTCCAGATCGACATCGACGACCAGCACAATCCACCCAAACAGGCTGGACCAATTGGTACCCCAGCCTCTAATATAATTCCACCATTTTTTTATTACTCCAATGTCGACCAACATGACGCGCTCCAGGAAACTCCAGGAAACTCTACATCGGCCAGTCCATTCATCATAAACGTGCCAGCTACAGATGTCATCCCCCCACTTTCCAATGAATTCATCAACGAAACCAGGAAAAATCATGTGGACAATCGGCTGTTGATTTCATCGGAAGCCCTGCAAAGCACTCCTAGTGCTGAGGAAAAATTGCCTGATCCATTTATTTCCCCGCCTTCAAAGCTCTTCCTCCCGCCGATTGACCATTTCCATGCACTCAATTCTACGGATGTGATTCACAATGATGTTGGAGATGGATTGATCATTGATTCCAATGAGCAAAATAGTGGAGGAAAACCTCGGGATTCAACTGGGGGTGAGAGTTCACCGTACCAAGTGTCGCTCTCGGTGAAAGGTCAGGACGAACTCAATCCTCGTGCATTGATCAAGAATTTCCTCGCCCACCATGAATCCTCCGGTGATATTCGAGACATTGAAATTTCGCAATCCCAAAGAGCAGAACCTTTGAGTCTTTTGAATAATTCAAGTGATGATTCGAGCGCCGCAGGTGATGCTTCGAGGGCACAAATTATTAATTACGCGGTACTGAATAAATTGCAGGAGATTCGTTCCCTGGTTCCCTCAGCCACAGATCTGGAAAATGCAGATCATCTTCCAAGGCCGTTCTCTTTGGAAAATCGACGAGCCACTGAAAAAAGTCCTTCTGGAGGACCTGGGGGCAGTGAGAGAACGGGTGAAATGACTGAGAGTCATTCGCATGAAGTTGAGTTGAGGAAAAAAGGAGATACTCCATTGGAGTTTGATGTTCCTCCAGCTACTGGAATCGTGGAATTTGGAGATGAGAAGCTGGAGGACTTGGAGGAACAAGTGAGTGGAGAGAAAGAGCAAAAATTTGAAAAAGAGGATAACGGCGATACTGAATTCATACCTTCCATAGGATTCTCGCTCAATACAGCCGAGGAACGTAAAGAATATACCGAGGCTGTCATTCGTGGACTTTTCACTGACCTTTCCATTCCTAATGTAAATAGAAGTACTGAAAATTCCGAGAGTTAATGATTGATAATTGATGATTTTATAAGAATCATGATCGAAGACATTTAAGATTATGTATTAATATTTTTCTTTGGTTTAATAAAAGAATAGTTCTCCTGTAGACTAAAAACTTGGTATTTATTATTTTTCCGTAACCCCCATTTTTTTTTCATTCTATAAATGTTAAAAATTTTTTTCTCAACTCTTCTCTACATTTTATCGATGTTATTCTCCATGACAACGCCATGGCAACGTTAAGCGCTAATGCGGAATCCTTAATTGGACTTGACCATTTTCTAAACCTGGGAAGAACCAAATAGAAATGTTGTTTAAGTGCGAGTAATTCCGAATAATTTAATCTTGAATTTAAATAGGAGAATGGACAAAGATACGGAACTTAGTAGCAGTTCGGATAATGATGGAGAGCATCAGGAAGGACTCGTGGAAACACCAGGGAGTTCTACATTGGCATTGTCTCCCTCCCAGACGATGGACTACCGGTGAAACTCGTTTTATGATCCTGTAATTTTTTCATTTGAATTGCTAATGGAGAATTTTTCACTTCAGAATTCTATGGATTAGGAGTAAAGTAATGATATTCCTTGGTCTTAATGACGAGCACAAGATTTTATTCGATAATTTAATTAATGTAAGTGGGCACTTGAAATTGAGTATTTCTGAGAAAATAATTTATGTTGTACCCATTGCAGGAGAATAATCGATATTTTGAAGACAAATTGTACAACTTTCTAATTCTCGATCTGTACGACACAACGGATTTGGAAAAGAAGTTGATATTATTTTACAAGACGTACAGGAATGAAGTGGTGCAGGAAGAGATTTCAGTGTGGGAAGAAAGTGAGTAATTCCCCCCCTCCAATAGTTATGGCGCTGAAAATATTTTTAAATTTGACTTTAAACTCGAGCTGTACAGGTGGCAAAATAACCGCAGTGGGATCGTTCTCGGCTAAGGGCCGACCTCAACGATTAACTAAAAGTGCTCCTGGTAAAAGTGAAATGGAAATTATTTGCATGTTACTTCCTTATGGCCATTTGCTTTGCGGAAAATATCTCCATATTTATCCATTTATATTCTAATCTGTTGAATGATTTATGATTTTACTGGACTAATATTTTATGCACATATAATCCAGGGCGCATTCAAATTGTTTGAGGCATGTAGTAATTCGATGACGAAACGCTACAATTTTTTTCTGGCTTGCTAAATTTTTTTATGATTGGTAAATGATTTTGAAAATCAGTATTAATATCTCGCGCTTAGGAAAAGTTGAGAAATTCGAGGATGAAAAGAAAAAGGAGAGAAAACCGAAGAAATTGAAAAAAGAAAAGAAGGAGGAGAAAATGGATCTGAGCGATATCGAAACGGGATCAATATACACCGGGGTTTCAACCCATGTACCCTCTGGTACTGAAGAAGAAGGTGGAGAAGACGGAGAAAGTGTGTCGCAAAATGAAGCAGATGTGAGACTATCCCAAACATTACACAAATCCAAAGAACAGACAAAGAGCATGGGAACTCGTACGTTTTTCATTCATTGGAATAATCTAAATTCTTTCGATGAGTCCATTAGAATTGAGTAATCATTCAAAGATGAATACAATTTTCTAGTGGGTGGAGTGCCTTTTGTTCCCCCCCCTGGCGAGGAGGACAAATACATCCTGACGAAGGTGGGAATAATTATAATTTCAGCATGTGTCAAATAACAATTGAAAATTATTGGCAGAAAGTGGTGGACAAAGTCGTCCAGATACCGGTGATTCACATGCTGTGCGGTGAAATAGATCCCCATAATAAAGAGCTGCAGGGTGTAACTCTTTTTTATTTCGTGAGGACCAAGGACAAGGGAATCCCAGCTTTTGATACATGGCAAGCGTGTCATGAACAGATCACTGAATACATGATTGTTGGATCCCTGCGCGCACCATTTTTGCAAGCTATGAATAATCTTTTGGTTCATGTATGTGAGAGACTGATATTTTTTTTTTAACAATAACTCTTTGGCTTGCACAATTCTAATGAAAAAAATTCCTAATGGGGTATTTGCTGTGATAAAAATATGTGTGATTTCCCATCACATAAAATTGTAATTTTTCATTGAAAGGTTTTCAAACCACTCATCGAGAGGCAGTATCGAGGTCCAGCTGCTGCGCAACGATTAATTAGCGGTACACACGCTAGTACAAAAAGTGATAGTATTGGAAAAGCTCAAACGACACTTACCAGCGCCATGGAGTCCCAGGTGCCGATTACATTTCGCAATTTCTTCCTCACATTTCATTTTCAGATAATAATTGCAATTCTTGTATGCCATTACTATTTTACTTCACTTTATTTGATCCTTCAGGCTTCTGCCCTCATTCGACCTTCCCATTACCAGCGCATGTCTGTCGCAGTGGGAAAAATTGAAAATATGCAAAAATTGCCGCCATTTGATGGGAGGGATCAGACAACCGTTCAAACACCTTCGGACTTAGGAAAAGGTTCCACTTTACTGAAATCAAAATAGTGGAAATGGAATATTTATTGGGTGATATCAATAGAATAATTGAATTTTTATGATAGTTGGAAAGAAAGTAGCTGGAACCAAAGGATCAACGCTAGGATCAGTGACTTCTCAAAGTGAAAAAGTCGTGAAAGAAAAAATTGAAGAACCGGAAATGGAGCAGACGAAGAAAGAAATGCTTGAGCAGTTGGAGAAATTGACAAAAGTCGTTCAATGGACGTTGCAACATGTGGAAGGTGATGTTTTGCTGAACGTTCCAAAATTATCGGATATTATTGGCTCTGAAACGATGGATTTTTCGTCACTCGAGGCGAAGACCATCAATGACTTGGAGGAAGTCGTTATGTCATGGGGGAATCACATACAGAAGTCCTTGAAGAATTTTTCGGCGAATGCTCCTGATAAGAAGGGACCTACCGCCGAATACGAGTACTGGCTTCAACAACAGAATGAAATGTCATTACTTGTCGAGCAATTATCCACTCCAGCTGTTAAGAATATTATTACCATATTGAATAATGTGGGATCGTCCATTCCCTCCGTCTTCAATTACTCGGAGATCGAATTATTCCAATATTACAATCAAGCGAGAGATAATACTAAATTTCTGAGCACCGTTTTGAGACACTTCAAGGTAGAAAATTAAAAAACATATTTAAATCTCTCATATCTCTCACAGCCACCCACTTTTTTCCCCTCCCCCTCCTTTTTTCAGTTGATGAGTGAGACTGACAATTTCAAGACAATTGCAGAGTCCATTCCCTCGCTGATGGAGGCATTGAAAATGATCTGGATTCTTTCGAAATATTACAGTTCTGAAGAAAAAATGATATTACTCCTCGATAGAATTTCATGGCAGCTGTGCCAAAATACTTCGAAAAATTTATCCGTCAAGGAAATTTTCAAGTTCGTTAAATAATTTTATTTCATCACTCAATTATGCAATATGCAATTTTACTGTTGCAATAAATTCTTGACTCGTGTGATCGGACAGGAAACCACTTGGTGAAATCCTAGAAAAAACCTTAGACGCGCATTTAATGATGAAGAGTTGGAAAGCATCGTATTTAAAAACCCGTCAGGATATTGAATACTCGGGTAAGGGAACTCGTTGGGAATTCGATCAGCAGCGACTCTTCAAAGAAACCGAATACATTGGTAAAGTGTGTGCAGACTTAAATAAAATAGCCAGTGTTCTTCAAGATTTTTATAATATATTTGGTGCGGAGCTAAAATCAACGATAAATGAGCCCGCCCAAATTGATACAATCATCAAACGAGTGGACGAGCTCATCGATCCAGTTAAAAATGCTGATTTTAATATTTTTCTCGAATTCAATAAAGAGAATTGGGATGCGACAATGGACTGGTTCTTTCTCGAAGTTTCCTATCTCGAGAATGACGCCAAGTTTTTCATCGACGAATGTTTTACAGAATTAATTAGTGCGGAACAGGCACTCGAGGTCTTATTAAAGTTCAAGAACATGAAGACAAGAGATGCAATTCAGAAACAACTGCACACGAAATTCGATATTATTATGCAGCAATTTTGTAAGGAAATTAATGAAGTCGAGGAGATATTCAATCAAGGAAAAAGAGATCCACCTCTACTACGAAATCACCCTCCAATCGCTGGAGCGATATTCTGGGAGAGGCAGCTATTTCACAGACTCCGCAAGCCGATTTTGATTTTTCAGAATGTCGACGAGATAAAGGAGAGTCATTTAAAAAATATGACGTTTGCTCGGTACTTGGAGATGGCAAGGAAGATGAAAGAATACGAAGAGATAAAATTTAATTCGTGGGTGGACAGAGCACATACGGTCGTTGTTCAGACAATGAAGAAAAATGTGCTGAAGATGATTCCACTATCCGATGAAAAAAGTAAGGGAGAATGAAATACTTTATTGCAAGAATTATGACATGTTTCGTTTCTTGTAGTGTTGGAAGGAGAAATTGTCGGTAAGATTCTCTCGAAAAAAGAGAAAATTATCAAGGAATCTAAAAACTCGTCCGCATCTGTCTCGAAAAGCGTCGAATCATTTTCGAAAACAAAATCAGAAGGAAAACCTATGCGTCAAAGTCGAATCCCACGGATGTCCACGACCGTATCTCCTCCTAATAAACCTCATAACGTAACCAAGGTCACCTGGATGGAGATGATGGATGACAAAATAATGATTGAAAATCAATTGCGATTCGAAGTGAATTTCGATTGGGAGGTTTTTAAAATAATTCACGAGGTGGAATTGCTCGAGTATCTTGGATATGTTTTACCAGAACCTGTGAAAGATGTGGGGATTCAAAAGGATAGACTGCGGGGAGATATCGAAAGTGCGCAGGGAATGGTTGACGAGTACAACGCAATTATTAATGAATTGGATAATGCCGATGTAAGTGTTGAATCAATCGTTTTCAGAGTGTAAAATTAAATGATTTTCCCTCAGGTTAAATTACTCAAAAATACTATTCAACAAATCGAAAAACGCATTCAACCAGGAGTGACACGTCTCAATTGGTACAGCTTAGGAATTTCTGACTATGCGGCAGAAGCGAAAAAACTTCTGAAGAATTTAAAATCAATCGTTGGTCAAGTGAACCAAATGAAACTGAATCTCGATCGTCAAATTCAAAACGAGATCAGTTGTTACAACTTATTCACTACCACAAAAGATCCCAATGATCTGGATTACGAATTAAACACCTGCAAGCTTTATTTCACAGATATTGAATCGAAAAGAACTGAATTAATCGCCACCATGTTGAGAGTGTACGACTCGATCAGCCCTATGCTGATTAAATTGGAGAGTCTCGTTGAGGGAACATCAACAGGAAAAAGCACTGCTATGCTATTATTTTACGAGAGATACGAACAGAAAATTTTCACTGCATTAATCACGTGCTTCGTGAGAAATTTGGAAGTTCTGAATAATTTACTGTCTGGGGACAGAGTTATCTTTCAAGTGGATGCTATATTACAAGCGTCTGACGTAGTTCTGTGTCCTTCACCTAGTGAAATTTATTCGATAATTCTTCACGATGTTAAGGATTTGCTCGAGAGGTGCAAAATTTTTCCTAGGTGGATGCTGAGGACTTGTCATCAGTGCAATCCGGTTAAAGATGAAAACACCGAGGAAACTACGGTTTTTAGTTTTTTCGAGGATGTCATGAGTATTCAGGTAGTTTTTTTTTCAAGGTGTGTCAAATGTAAGAATGATCTTGTTAAATGTTGGCATATTTTTCAGCTAATCAATGACAGGATCACAGCTGTTCAAGAGACAAGCCACACATTGGCGTTGGACTGCTGGAGATACCTCCAGAGATGGAAAAAATATGGAAATCTGTGGAGGGTCGATAAAATTCAAATTTGCGAGAAATTTGCATCGACAAATCCCACCCTTCTACAATATGACGAGAAGTTTACGTTCTATGGGTCGGTAATTGAAGAAATTAACGACATGCTGTTGTACTCAGACGTTTCAAGCATTCGAATCAATTTATCTCCTCTCTTGAAGACCATTAAGGATCACGCACAAGAGTGGAAACAACATCTGGGAAATTATCTCCTATTCGATACTCAACAATCGATGAATGACTTGCAGAGCAAAATAAAAAACTTTAGAACTGATATCGAACTTGTTGTTAGTGGATTGGAGAAATTTAAAATTGTTATGCAAGCCATTGCGAATGTTAAAAAAATGGCGGTACAGGCGGAGGTTCAATACAATGAGTATCAGGAGACATTTAGGACTCTGAAGGTATATGAGATTCAGTATCCGGCTGAGGATGAAGTCCAGGCCTACAAAATCCAACAGGACTGGGAGTCCTTGTATCTTGGAGGTTTATACAGATCGACAACATTGGAGAGTACCAAGGATCAATTTTGCCAGATGACGCAGGATCAGATTGAGGATTTCAGAGGAGAATGCATCAAGTTTGCTGAGCATTTTGATGCGACAGGGCCTGGAAGTGTTGGAGACAATCTTGATATTGGCGCGAAGAAAATGCCGGTAACTCAATCAGCTCGAGCTCTTATCTATTTTTCTTTTTATCTATTTCACTTTCCTCTTTTCACTCAGGAATTTGGAAAACTTATCAATGAATTTGAGGTGAAGCGCCTCGACCTGGTGAACGCTGAAATTCTTTTCGATCTAGATCCCGCAGACTATTCTCCCTTTATCAGAGTTAAAGAGGACTACGAGGGTATGGAGCTGATTTTCGACTTGTACAAGACCCAGAAGAGTGCCCGCGATATCTGGTCTAAGACTCTCTGGGCCAATTTAAATCCTCAGCAGCTCATTGACGGAATGGAACAGTACATCAAAGAATTCCGCAGGCTTCCCAAGCCCGTGAAAAATTTGAGTGTTGGCCAGGCTCTTGAGGCGGGCATGAAAGCCTTTAGAAATTCCGTTCCACTTTTTGTTGAACTTAAAAATGAAGCGATGCGTGAGAGGCATTGGCAAGAACTGATGGATAAGACTGGACAATATTTTGATATGGCACCTGAAAGGTGCGAGGACACATAATTCACATATCAGTGATCGTTCGAAAATTTAATCATGTTTTTTTTTTACAAACACCAGCTAATCTTATCAACATACTTTTATTTCTCCGCGTCCTGAAGATTTTATTTTTTTTTATCAATTATCTCGGTGGTTCATTAAAATATTTCATTTTTAAAAAATAAATAATTGACGACTGCCGGCTTTTGAGGGTTGACTGCATCATAATTAGACCAGTGGGTGCATTCAACTCTTTCGATAACCATTTCGTACCCCATTAGCTAATTAATAGGATTTTTACAGATTTTTTTAAAGACTGTATTGTTATACTAACCCAAATTATCGATTAATGCAAACATTGAGGAATAATTATGGAACGGTGAGACATTTCATTCCTCTCATCCTCTTTGAAAAATTTATATAGAAATGAAATGTTGAGTTGTACTATTTTTCACTTTCCATGTGTATTTGTCATTGTTTTATTCACCAGGTTTACACTGGAGAACATGTTCGCCATGGATTTGGCAAAATTCCAGGACATTGCAAATGTAATCGTAACGAATGCAGTGAAGGAACTGGCGATAGAAAGAGGAGTCAAAGACATTTCCGACTCCTGGAACACAATGGAATTCACCGTCATAAAACACTTCAAAGGTCTTTCATTTGTATTTTTATTTTGGCGGCATTTTATTTTTATTCATTTTTTTTTCTCAATGAATTGGAAGGATCCGAAGACCGAGGATTCATTCTGGGCCCTGTGGACGAGCTAAACCAAGTCCTAGAAGATAATACAATGAACTTACAAAGCATGGCCGCATCTCAGTTCGTCGGGCCATTCCTCGTAACTGTGCAGAAGTGGGAAAAATCATTGCAGACGATATCCGAAGTTGTAGAGGCGTGGATGGAATTGCAAAGACGATGGTTATATCTCGAGGGTATTTTCGTGGGGGGAGATATCCGAAGTCAGCTTCCGGGTGAGGCAAAAAAATTCGATGAGATCGATAACGCCTTCAAAAAGCACATGCTGGACACGGCAAAACGACTGAACGTCTACGAATGTTGCACAATTCAGGGAAGACGAGATGCATTCCTGAGTTTAATTGATGGTCTCGAGAGGTGTCAGAAATCATTGACAGAATACCTGAATAGCAAACGAATGATCTTTCCTCGATTTAATTTCTTGAGTGATGAAGAACTCTTGGGAATCTTGGGAAGCACGGATCCGGAAGCTATTCAAGAGCACATTGGAAAGATGTTTGATAATTTAGATAAACTCAGACTGGAGAAGGAATCCTTGAGTGATGATGACGAGAGGACTGTGGCAACAGCTCTCATCTCGTGTGAAAATGAGATAATGGAGTTCAGAGATAAGGTGTTGGCTGAGGGGAAAATCGAAGAGTGGATGGTGCACGCTCTGGAGGAAATGAGGAGATCCAATAGATATCTTACGAAAAAAGCCGTATACAATTATGGAACAGAGAATAGATCCAGAACCAAATGGATCCTGGATTTCCAGGGGATGATGATCCTTGTGGCTAATCAGATTTGGTGGACGGCAGAGGTGGAGAATGTATTCAAGAAAATAAAAGATGGCTCTAAACGAGCAATGAAAGAGTATCTTCAGCAATTGAATAATCAACTAGATGAGGTTGTGACTATGATGGGTGGAGACAACCTGACGAACAATGATCGTAAAAAATTGGATACTGTATTGACAGTTGACGTTCACATTCGGGATATTATCGATGGATTCGTTAGAGACAGCATCATGAATGCCATGGAGTTCCAGTGGGAAAGTCAGCTTAAGTTTTACTGGGTTCATGATATGGATAATGTGTGGGTTAATCAGTGCACTGGCCAATTTCAATATGGATATGAATACATGGGATTGAATGGCAGACTTGTCATTACCCCATTGACGGACAGAATTTATCTGACGATTACTCAAGCACTTTCTATGCATTTGGGTGGTGCACCTGCAGGTAAGGATAATTTTATCGGGAAATTATCCCTGGGGGAAAAAAAAAGGAATTGATTATGTTGAATTTGTATTTGAATTTTAAAGGCCCCGCGGGAACTGGAAAAACGGAGACAACAAAAGATTTGGCGAAAGCCTTGGGATTATTGTGCATTGTAACAAATTGCGGTGAAGGAATGGATTATGTAGCCATTGGAAAGACTTTAGGAGGATTAGCACAATGTGGAGCTTGGGGATGTTTTGACGAATTCAATCGCATTGATGTATCAGTCCTCTCCGTTATCTCGACGCAGTTGCAAACAATTCGATCTGCTTTGCAAGCTAAATCTGGCCGATTCATGGTGATTAATCAATTCCATTGCCATTCTTTATAATTAAAAAAAAGATTAATTATTGAGTCACGTTATTTTTATTTCTGTTCAAGTTTGAAGGTCAAGATATCGTGCTGGACAGAAAAGTGGGAATTTTTATAACAATGAATCCAGGATATGCCGGGCGAACTGAACTCCCTGAATCTGTAAAAGCATTATTCAGACCTGTTGTGTGTATAGTACCTGACAACGAGTTAATCTGTCAAATAAAATTATTCAGCGCTGGATTTTTGACAGCTAAAGTCCTAGCGAAGAAAATGACGGTGCTCTATACCCTCGCTAAAGAACAATTGAGCAAACAAACACACTATGACTTCGGTCTTCGAGCTCTCAAGTCGGTGTTGAATATGGCGGGCCAACTCAAAAGAACATCAGCCGATCTTCCGGAGGATGTCGTTCTCATGCGCGCATTGAGAGACATGAACCTTCCGAAATTTGTCTTCGATGATGTTCCACTCTTTCTTGGTCTCATTATGGACTTATTCCCAGGCCTGGATTGTCCAAGAGTCGGTTATCCCGACTTTAACGCAGCTGTCGAGAAGATTCTCCACGAGAGCGGATGTATCGTGCTCCCGCAGCAAGTTGATAAAGTTGTGCAGCTTTATGAAGTCATGATGACTAGACACTCAACGATGGTTGTGGGACCGACGGGCGGGGGGAAGACAGTGATTATAGAAAGCCTCTGCAAAGCTCAAACTTTACTGGCAAAACCCACAAAGCTACACATACTCAATCCAAAAGTGAGTGCAAATATTTTTTTTTTTAGTTTGTGAAATTCATTGCCTTTCAAATGATCTATTTCTCCAGGCTTGTACGGTGATCGAACTCTACGGAATTCTCGATCCCCAAACGAGAGATTGGACGGACGGTCTTCTCAGCAGTATTTTCCGAGAGATCAATAAACCGCTTGACTCTTCAAAAGATGAGAGAAGATATATCCTGTTCGATGGGGATGTCGATGCCCTTTGGATCGAGAACATGAATTCCGTAATGGATGATAATAAGATCCTCACCCTTGCTAACCAAGAGAGAATTAAACTCCAGAATTACTGCAGTCTTCTCTTTGAAGTTGGTGACCTGCAGTACGCATCCCCTGCAACAGTATCCCGGGCTGGAATGGTCTACGTCGACCCGAAAAACCTCGGTTATCAGCCTTACCTAGACAGATGGATAAACAGCAGAGACGAATCTGAACAATCACTTTTCCGAGAATTAACAGAAAAATACATCGACGGTGCAATTAAATTAATTTTTCATGCAATGTTTGGCCTCCAGCCAGTCACTCCCTTGAAGATCATCATTCCCCAAACAGCTTTAAATATGATCTCTCAACTCTGCTACATAATCAACGGCCTGTTTCCCCTGGAGACACCCGAGGAAATTACCCCGAGGTCCGGAGAAATGTCACTCGACGAAGACGAGGACGGCATCAACGAGCAAATGACTGATCATAAGGAACTTGTGGAAGCGATTTTCATTCAGTCCTGCTACTGCTCCGTAGGTGCAACCCTCATAGCAGAATCCAGACCCCAATTTGACGAGTTCATGAAGAAGACAGCCGGACTGATGATGATAGAAGACACCCCGGACAAATTAGCATCCGTTCGATACATTCCCATTACATACTCAACCCTCTACGATTACGTACTGGATGTCACTGAGAGGGTCTGGAGACCCTGGAAGGAATTAATTCCTCGATATATCCATGACAGAACCAAAAATTTTAGCGAAATTCTCATCCCTACCATCGACACTTTGAGAACTACCTGGTTCATTAAATTAATGAATCACTTGAAGAGACCAGTGTTACTGGTCGGTGAGACAGGCACCTCGAAGACAGCTGTTATTCATGAATTCTTGAGAAGTCTGGACTCTGAGATATTTCACAAGCTTTTTATAAATTTCTCTTCCAGGACGACTTCACTAGACGTACAGCGTAACATTGAATCCGTTCTAGAAAAAAGAACAAAGGATGTGTATGGGCCGTCACCTGGGAAGCAACTGGCAGTCTTTATAGACGACATGAACATGCCTCTGGTTGACACCTACGGCACCCAACAACCAATCGCTCTTCTCAAACTTCTCTTTGAAAGGGGTGGACTTTACGACAGGGGTAAAGATCTCAATTGGAAAAATATCAAGGATATCCGTTACCTAGCAGCAATGGGAAAAACCGGTGGTGGTAGAAACGAAGTCGATCCGAGATTCATCTCCATGTTTACAGTGTACAACGTCACTCTGCCCAGCGAAGAAACCCTCAACTACATTTATTCTAGTATTCTCAGTGGTCATCTCGAGATTTTTCCTGAGCAAGTCCAAGAAATAGCCGTGACTCTAGTCGAACTGACTCATGATTTATACAAGATTGTGACGACAGAGTTGCCTCCAACCCCATCAAAGTTCCATTACATCTTTAATATGCGAGATCTATCAAGGATCTCGGCAGGATTACTCCAGAGTACTCCCCAATATTTTCCCACTGTTCAGCAATTCGCAAGACTCTGGAGGAATGAGTTCACACGAGTGATTTGTGATCGATTGATCAATGACGAGGATCAGGCATTGGTGCGTGGTCATTTGGAGGTGAAAATCAAGGCTACCGAGGTCTGGGAAGATGAAGAGGAAATCATAGATTACATTTTGCGTGACCCTCTACTGTTCGGAGACTTCCGGAATGCATGCAGCGAGGAAGACCCTCGTTTCTACGAAGACGTCCTCGACTATGAAGCCGTCTACAGTCTCTTCATGGAGATTCTCGAGGAATACAACGAGAAGAATCCCAGAATAAATATTGTTCTGTTCAACGATGCTCTAGAACATCTAGTTCGTGTTCATCGGACGTTAAGAATGCATCGAGGGCACATTCTCGTTGTGGGAATTGGCGGAAGTGGGAAGCAATCGGTGATAAGACTAGCTGCATTTGCGGCCAACTGTGAGATCTTCGAAATTTCTTTAGGAAGGAATTACAATGATCACAGCTTCAGGGAGGATGTGAAAAGGCTCTACAATATTGTTGGTGTCGATGATAAAAAAATGGTCTTCTTGTTCACAGCTGCCCAAGTAATCGACGAGAGTTTTCTGGAGACTATCAATAATATGCTGATGACTGGTGTAGTACCAGCACTGTTTTCTGATGACGAAAAAGACTCTATCATCAATAGCTGTAGAGATCGAGCGAAGAACGCCGGCTTCGGTATCACAAAGGAAAATGTTTGGAATTACTTTGAAAAAACCTGCATCTCCCATTTGAGAATAGCCTTGTCAATGAGTCCAGCAGGAGATATTCTCCGGTGCAGATGTCGAAGCTATCCTGGTCTTGTCAGCAGTACGACTGTCGATTGGTTGTTTCCCTGGCCACAGCAAGCGCTTCACGCCGTGGCAACAGTCGTTCTGCGAGATAACCCTCATGTTCCTGAAAAACATCGGAAAAATATCATTCAGCATATCGTTCAGGTTCACGAGTCTGTTGGCAAATACACAGCGGAATTTTTGACCAAACTCAGAAGAAAAAATTATGTCACTCCAAAGCACTTCTTAGACTTCATCAATACATATTTGAACCTTTTGGCCGAGAAGAAAACCTACATAGTTTCACAATGCGAAAGGCTCTCTGGTGGTATAAAGAAGATAGCCGAGGCATCGGAAACCCTCGGCGAACTGAATGAAATTCTGGCTATTCAAAGAATTAAGGTATCGAGACAAACAAAGAACTGTGAAAAATTGCTTAGATCAATTGGTGAGAGCACAGACATTGCTATGGAGAAGAAAAAATTGAGCACCGAAAAGAGCGAAGAAATCGAGAGTCGAAAGAAAACAATAGCCAAGGAATCTGCAGAGGCTAAAGCTGTTTTAGCTGCGGCTCAGCCAGCCTTAGATGCAGCCAAGACAGCTCTCAATGAGTTAGAAAAGAGTGACATTACTGAAATTCGATCATTCGCGACTCCACCGGAGCCGGTACAGGTAGTTGGTGAGTGTATTGCAGTTATCAGAGGTGCAAAAGAGATATCTTGGAAAACTGCCAAAGGACTCATGAGTGATCCCAGCTTTTTGAGGACTCTGCAAGAGATGGACGTGACTGAAATAACTCTCAAACAGCAGCAGGCGGTTAGAACGCAACTGAAAAAATCAGATAAACTCGATCAGATGGAGTCTATCAGCAAGGCCGGCTTCGGCCTCTATAAATTTGTTCTTGCTGTTCTCGAATATTGTACAGTATATCGGGAAGTCAAACCCAAAATGGAAAAAGTACAGACGCTGGAGATTGAAGCGGAACGAGCTAAGAAGGCCCTAGAGAAAGAATTGAAAGAACTCCAAAAAATAGAAAAACAATTGAACGAATTGAATGCCAAATATGAAATAGCTTTAGCTGACAGGCTAGCTCTTCAGGGAGAAACAGATATTCTTGAACGACGTCTGCTAGCTGCGGATAAACTTATCGGAGGTTTATCATCAGAAAATGTTCGCTGGAAGGAAGAACTGGAGAACCTCCAGGCGGAACTTGAGTTAATAATAGGGAATAGTCTTCTGTCTGCAGGCTTTCTCTCCTACGCAGGACCATTCAGCTATGAATTCAGAAATCAAATGGTTTACGATGACTGGCAGAGGAGCATTCTTGAGAAGAGCATTCCTCTTTCTCAATCGTATCGGATAGAAAATCAATTGACCAACGACGTGGAAATCAGTGGATGGAATTCTGAAGGTTTACCGCCGGATGAGCTCTCTGTACAAAATGGAATTCTCACATGTAGAGCTTTGAGAAGTTCCTTATGCATTGATCCTCAACAGCAAGCGATCAATTGGTTGAAAAAAAGGGAGCAGAAAAGGAATCTTAAAATCTTGACATTCAATGATGTAGATTTCGTGAAACAAGTAGAGATGGCTATCAAGTTCGGATTCCCCGTTATTTTTCAAGACGTTGATTACATCGATCCAATTCTGGATAATGTCCTCATGAAGAATATTCAGATTGTTGGGGGAAGAACATTTGTTCTTCTCGGAGACAAAGAAGTCGATTATGATCCCAAATTTTGTTTGTACCTCATAACGAAACAATCGAATCCAGTTTTCAATCCGGCAATTTATTCTAAAGCAACTGTAATCAACTATATGGTTACTCTGACCGGATTAGAAGATCAATTACTATCCGTTGTGGTGAGAACTGAGAGACCGGATATTGAAGAACAGCGGGAGTTACTTATTGCTGAAACTAGTGAAAACAAGAGTCTTTTGCGTCAGTTGGAAGACAGTCTACTCAGAGAGATTTCTACAAATCAGGGAAACATGTTGGACAATATTGATCTCATTGAGACCCTAGAAAACACCAAATCAAGCGCGACTGAGGTCACGGAAAAGATTACACTAGCTGAAGTGACAGCTGAGGAAGTCAACAAATTGCGAGATGGTTATCGTGCTGCAGCAAAAAGAGGCGCTATTCTCTTCTTCGTCCTTGCGGACATGGCTATCGTTAATTCCATGTATCAATACTCACTCACAAGCTATTTGGAAATATTCACGTACTCCTTGAAGAAGGCTCTGCCGAATCATATTCTGGCGCATCGCCTGAGGAATATTATCAGCACTTTAACGAAGAATGTCTATGATTACGGGTGTACCGGTATTTTTGAGAAGCACAAGCTGCTCTTCTCCTTCCAAATCTGCATCAGGATTGAGCAGAACGTGGGTAACATCACTCAAGCTGAGTTGAACTTCTTCATAAAGGGGAGTGTAGCTTTAGAGAAGACTCAGAGACCGAATCCCGCAAAATGGCTGCAACCAACAAACTGGCAAGATATCGTTAAACTCTCTGGAGACTTTCCTGATCAATTCACTGAACTGTGCGATGATTTGAGAAGTGACATCGATGATTGGAGAGAGTGGTACGAGTCGGACAATCCAGAAGCCGAGGATTTTCCATCAGGATACACTGTGAAACTCAATCCCTTCCAGAAGCTGATGGTGCTTCGGTGCTTTAGAGTGGACAGAGTCTACTGTGGTCTCGTCAATTACATCAGTGAAATCATGGGAGAAGAGTACATTGCCCCTCCAAATATAAGCTTCGACATGATCTACGATCAAAGCACCTGCACGATGCCCGTTGTATTTATTCTGAGCGCTGGCTCTGATCCTAGCTCCGAATTGATGAAATTAGCAGAAAGATATGGATGGGGTGGTGGAAGGTTCCAGTATCTGTCACTCGGACAGGGACAAGAAAAGGCAGCGGTTCAACTTCTGGAGAATGCCACGGCTCGAGGACAATGGCTAATGCTGCAGAACTGTCACCTTCTTCTGAGCTTCACTCGAGAGTTGGAAAAGAGATTGGAGATAATTGGCAAGCCTCATCCGGATTTCCGTCTTTGGATTACAACAGATCCAACTCCCAACTTCCCCATTGGAATTCTACAGCAGTCGCTTAAAATTGTCACTGAACCTCCCAATGGACTCAAGTTGAATCTCAGAAATACGTATTTCAGAATGCGGGGACAGACACTTGAAGGATGTGAGCACCCAATCTTCAAGGATCTCGTCTATGTTCTTGCGTTTTTCCATGGCGTAGTGCAAGAGAGGAGGAAATACGATAATATCGGTTGGAATATCAGTTACGATTTCAATGAGTCAGATTTTAATGTATGCACCTCGATATTGGACACTTACTTGACGAAATCGTGGACGAGGAAAGAGGAGAGGATCCCTTGGAATAGTCTAAAGTATCTGATTGGTGAGGTAATGTACGGAGGGAGGATAATTGACAGCTACGATAGGAGGATCGCCAGTACATATATGAACGAGTACTTGGGGGATTTTCTCTTCGATGAATTTCAACCGTTCCACTTTTATCAGGATGACGACGTAGATTATGTGATCCCCCCGTCTGGAAATCGAGAATCGTACATCGAATTTATTGAAGATTTACCTCTTGTCAACTCACCAGAAGTTTTTGGTCTTCATCCCAACGCGGAAATCGGCTATTTCACGAAAGCTACGAAAGATATGTGGGCCAATCTTATTGAGTTGCAACCGCAGACAGCAGTTGGTTCTACAGGGATCAGCAGAGACGAGTTCATTGATAATCTCGCCAAGGATATTCTCGCGAAAAATCCAGGAGATTACGATTTGATCAAAGTGAAACGGAATTTTGGACTGGGGGTAACACCCACGGCTATTGTACTCTTCCAAGAGCTCGAGAGGTTCAATAAATTGCTCGGCAAAATAAGAACGACTTTGTCTAATCTCAGAAAGGTATAATTTCCAGGGATTCCTCACTTTTATTTTATTTTTTTCTTTCAAAACACTTGGGAATATTTTTGCAGGCAATCGCGGGGGAGATAGGAATGGATTCGATTCTGGAGAGTGTTGGAAATGCACTTTTCAATGGAACTTTGCCTTTCGAATGGGCGAAGTTGGCACCATCAACCATGAAAAATTTGGGCGGATGGATGGATCATTTTGAACGACGAATTATTCAGTACACTAACTGGGTCTGTGTCACGATATATCGATTTCCTTTCGCTTTTCGTCCATATTTTAATTTTTATATTGTTTCAGGCTGGATGCAACGAACCCCTAGTTATCTGGCTGTCAGGTCTCCACATCCCCCAGACTTATCTAGCGGCTCTGGTGCAAATGGCGTGTAGAAGAAATAATTGGCCTTTGGATAAATCTGTCACTTACACAGAAGTCTCGAAATTTTCGGCCACTGACGAAGTTGAAGAAAGACCTGATCAGGTATCCCGATTACGTTTTATGAGATTGTAAGAATTATAATAAGAATAATGGATTGTTTATCATTTCGATATAGGGTTGTTACGTTGAAGGACTACATTTGGAGGGCGCAAGGTGGGACAAAAATGACCATTGCCTCCGCAAATCACACCCTAAAATTCTTCTCGAGGAATTACCTATTCTAACGATCCTCCCTATCGAAGCCCATCGTCTCACCCTGCAAAATACTGTTAAAACACCCGTTTACGTGACTTCACGTCGTCGTAATGCCATGGGAGAGGGTCTTATGTTTGAAGCTGACCTCAGGACGACAGAGCATGATTCTTTATGGATTTTGCAGGGTGTTTGTTTAATATTAAATACAGATTAATTTATAATTAAAATTAATAATGCACGGGAATCAGTGTTACGAGTTTCGAAATATTCCGACTCATTAATTAATGAAATAGGTTACAAAAAAAAATCGTACACTTATGGATTTTATTTTTTTTTATGTAAAAAAACAATTCCAATAATTTATTTGTGCGTATATATAAGACATAATAAACAATGCTAAATTTTTGAACATGTTGCTCAAAGAGGATTGATTAAAATGAATTTTATTTTCTGCGCTATGAATGCTTTTTATTTTTTATTTGTTTAACTGAAAATTAACCGACTGTAGAATGGGCGGAAGGGGGAAATCACAGCTTGTGGAATTTCGATTGAAAAAATTATTCAATATGTTGAAGATATACCACTAATGAAATTATATTTTTACAATAAGCGCGTTGTCCTAGCGGTAACGGTAACAAAATAATTATAATTTTTCGTTTTTATTAATGGCTAATTAATGGAAATATCGTTTAAAAACTAAATATTTGAAAATCGAGAAGATATCCAGTGAAATTGAAAAATTAGCAATTTTTTAAAACGATACTTTTGCAATATATATACTCCTAATGAAATTATTATATTGTAATAGTTCGTTATCCTAGTGGTAACGTGCTCGGCTAGCACGCCGACGGCCCGGGTTCGATCCCGCCGTCATTCAATTTTTTTTTTTAAATAAATCCAATTTTATCTTTTTTAAATAGTTAATCAATTGAAATATTATTTAAAAACTGAATAACTCCTCGATTTTCATGTTCCCCTGATAGTTTTTCGAAAATTTGGAATTTTTCACTTTCAGTGAAAATTTCAGTGAATAACTCCTCGATTGTCATGTTCCCCTGATACTTTTTCAAAAATTTCGAATGTTTCACTGTCAGTGAAAATTTCAGTGAATAGCTCCTCGATTGTCATGTTCTCCTGATACTTTTCCAGAAATTTCGAATGTTTCACATTCAGTGAAAAATTTCG
>NW_011887833.1:146415-202077 GCF_000806365.1 Fopius arisanus
TTCATTAGTGGTATATCTTCAACATATTGAATAATTTTTTTCATTGAAATTCCACAAGATGTGGTTTCCCCCTTCCGGACGTTCTACAGTCGGCTAAATTTCAGTTAAACAAATAAAAAATAAAAAGCATTCATAGCACAGAACATAAAATTCACCCCGTTGACATGGGCACCCCCGCATTGCGTGTGGCGCCCTCCCTCTCTTGGGGTGCAGTACTACGCTCCCACATTATCAAGCGACGATAATACAGTTTTCTTATTAAATCAATCGATTCCCCAAAGATGGCGTAATCGCCTTACCCTCTTGGTAAAGGGTTACTGGATTCGCATTACCAGTCGAACGAGAAAATAAAAAAAAATCCAAGTTGTCTCACCACAATTGAGAACTTTTTCGAATGAATGAGTAAATCAGGGACAAACAGGGAGAAGACAAATGGATCGTGGGTAGTAAAGAGTCCATCGGAAAAATGGTGATAAAGAGACAAAATCAGTGACGGAAATGAATCGGAGTATTCGCATTGGACTTATCGTAATTGCAGTAAAGTACACAGTGTTAAGTTATTTTGCGTGGCGATATTTGAAGGGTCGAGTAAAGCCAAAACCTACGAGTGACAGTTGACAATTCTCAATTTTACGGTCCCAAAATATTAGAGGACAGTCAGGACGCAGCCTCCCAAGTCTGAGGATGGAGATTGCTGTATCCTG
Source organism: Fopius arisanus (assembly GCF_000806365.1). Lineage (NCBI taxonomy): Eukaryota > Metazoa > Arthropoda > Insecta > Hymenoptera > Braconidae > Fopius > Fopius arisanus. The sequence continues at coordinate 147,120 of NW_011887833.1, forward strand.
GAAGGTGAAAATCAGAGGTTGATACCAGAAAGGATTGACTAAAGTAGAGACTCAGTTGTGGGGGTGACGACTGACGAGCAGACACCCCCACCCCAACATTCCGTGTGGCGCCCCCTCTCTCTGGGGGTGAGAACTACAACGCCACTGGGGTCACTTTAACCCCCAGAACTGAGTCTCTACTTTAGTCAACCCTCTTTGATTGACAGCTTAGTTGACACAAATTGAGAGAGGGAAAATTCTTGAAACTGCGTCATAGTTGAATTTTTTATAATATTATTGTGGCAATATTTGGGTTTTCAACCATAATGCGTGTCTCTATGCGCAGAGTAAGTCCATTAACATTTTATTTAATTAGTCTAAAAGCGTTATGGCGACTGGTGCATTTTTTCCGCTTATAAAACTGCATGCTGGGAAGATTCACTAGCTGGGTAATGCAATAGGTCGTACTGTATCGATTTTTCCATGAGTCTCACTCTTTCTTTATTATTTACTGTGTTAATCATGGTTTTGGAGTCAATTACGTCTTCATGGTGGATGATATTTTTTTACTGACGCGGGTAATTTTTAATCCAACCTGTCACACCATTTGTTTAACTATTTGACGTTTATTTCTGAGGTTATGTTTTTTTTTTCTTCATTACGATTGTTGGTGATGCCATTGGCGAGAGATAAAAAATGTGCAGGTTTTAATTAGTGGAGAAAATATTGCGGGCAAATCAGCTTCGCACTTTATCCAAATCAAGTACTTGAATGTGTTGCAGAAAGTTTGAGGAATATAATGCTCACCTGAGATTTCAAGTTCTGGGATAAATTGTTAAGGTAGAAAAATGTATGGAGGTGGTGAACAGACGGTGTCGGAGCCCTGGCGCAAGGCTTTGGATCTGGGGACAACCGCAGATCCTAATGCAAATGCATCTTCTGATGATGATGACCATTTTTGCAAGCTTGTTTTATATAAGGAGATTCAAGATTCCAGGTGAAATTTATAAAAAATTTTTGGGTTATACTGATTGTAAGAGTTGTCAAAATTTTATCAAATTCACTTTCGGTGTCACATTCTAATTACGATTATTAAGAAATTTATATATATAATTGTTTCAGAGTACGAATATGGGATTTAGTGATACTGATACCGAATTTGGTGTTCCTTCTATTCATAATAGTGAGATCGAATCGTGCTAGGCTCAAGTTACGCGCAACAAGCAGCCCAATATATCTAGCATTTTACGGACTGGTTATATGTAACGTTGTAATATCAGTGATAAGGTGTGTGGTGTCAATGACAGTTAATGCAGCTACCGATGTTGGTGGAAAAGTTGACAAAGTGTTATGGGTGACAGTCAGATTTTTTCTCCTCTCCACAGAGATGAGCGTTGTCATTTTTGGATTAGCGTTTGGTAAGCTCATCGAATAGATTTTATTGGAGCGACATTGAGAAAGGTATTTTTACACTTTTAGGGCATCTGGATAGCCGTTCAAGTATTCAGAGAGTACTGCTGGCTACTTCCCTCATATCCCTAGCGTTTACGATAACTCAGGGTACACTCGAATTGGTTTTACCTGATGATACATTCCACATCCCAAGCAGAGACTTTTACGTATTTGGACACGGGGGCATGATGTTCTGGTTTTGCAGCAGTCTTGTATTCACACTTATATATCTTTTCATACTCATTCTACCGAGAACAAGACTGCGAGAGCGATTAAATCTACCTAGTAAGCATTATTCATTTCACATTGAATATATAGTTGTTGTATATTAAAAATACAAGTCCCTTGAATTTTCCGCAGAAGATATATGAATAAACCCAATTATTTTATAATGAAGTACTTGACATTAAAATTCCAGCAAAGAAAAGTTTTTACATTTACGTCGGAACCCTAGCTGCTTTGAATATGATACAATCAATTGGGGCAGGACTTTTGAATTACACCCAAAATTCAGCTGGACTGTGTGTTGTCGACTTGACGGCCGCCCTCTATCTGACGTTCTTCACTCCCCTTGTTTATCATACCTTCCTCTCAGAGGTCTTTGGGTAAGTTATAAATATTTATAATATATACACAATACTTTCCACGATTTGTGGTCGTTGTGCTGTTACCGAAAAGGTGGGAATGTCCACAGTGTATCGCAGCCATCAATTCAGTTCTCCTACAAAGCCCAGGTTGACGATGGAATGGAAGAGGACACAGTATCGCTGCCCCATCAGCAGAGCTTCTCATCATTGAAGACAGACAGTGACTACATATATCAGGTCCATACTCCGTCTATGCACATACCCTTATACCAGTCGCTCAGAGCAAAACCGCCCCCCGCCTTGAAGCAGCGAACCTCCCTATACTCCCTATCATCCAGGATGGATCCCAGGAACCCTCATACAAGTCGCTATAGCTCCCAAACAACTCTTTACGCCCTATCACCAGAGGCTAGAAAATTACGTCAGCGTAGTTCACAAATGAGTGTAGCAGATATTGCCGATCAGGGTGCTAATCTGGTATTATCGCCCAGTACAGCTAGTAATTTTATGTACACGCCCAAGGATAATGACAGTAGCGCCAATTTATTCACTGAATCAGATAGATCGAGTCTTGAAAATACCCTCAGTACATTGTCAGCTGATGCCAGTGATTCGAGTCGTCATACATCGCTCAGAATGACAGCTCAGGCAAAATTATCAATCAAGAGCCCCTCCACCAGTGTTTTACCCCCTCTAGAGAACAGTCTTCAGAATATACTTGACAGTGAGAATGACAGTAGCTCCAGGGCAATGCCAAGGCTGCCGAGGAGTCTGTCATCCGGTCGTTCAGTGAAATCACTCGATGTGGAAATTGGCAGGAATATCCCAAGTACATCGGCTTGTGATTCCTCCAAACGCGAAGGGGAGAGCAGTCGCGATAGGGATGTAGGTAGGGACATTGGCGGCCTTGGAGATTATTTACAGTCTATCCAATCACCAGTTTACCAAAGTCCGTTGGCACGGAGGGATAAGGATGATTCACACTCACCGATAGTTTGAAGGAATTTCGGTGTCAATTTGTCCCGAAGTAAATTACAAAGGGTGTTACGAATATTTCGCCAAAATTTTAGGCTTCGTTCGTATTTGTGATAATAATAGTTGATAGAGTAAAAGGGGTATCTTATGTACATATGACTAATGTCAATAAGAAATTTGCACAATTAATCAGTTGATTGGAATTAGTCCCTTGGAAATTATCGTATTCTATGGTGCATTATTGCCCTCAGACATGAGCTACAAGTATATCGAATTACATACTGCGTATTGTGGAGTATCATAAAAAAGCTTTAATTCCTCTAAAAGTGTAAATAATTAGCATGCCTAGTGGCTTATTAAATGTATTGAAGTAGCCAAAAAATGCACATGGTTTTTATTTATTTATCAAATACACGACAGAGGTGGGAGATTTTATTTGCGCCAATGATAAATCGAATCAAATGCATTTATTTATTATTTGAAATTATTCTGTATTACCTGTGAGATGAGATTGTGAGATTGTTTCAGTCGCTCACTGTCGATAATTTTCCTATCTTCATCTCTATATTTTCTCGTGCGCCTCTGTAATTTCCTGTGTGTGAACAATGTCCATCTAAAAGTGGCAGCCTACACACCGAAATCAAAATAACCCACCATCACGTTTGGCTTTTCCTCGTAGTCTGTTGAATTTGAGTTATTTCGTATGGTTGGATGTGCCATATACATCGTTTACACATGTGTTTTTTGCACTCGACGTGAACGTCGGCTTCAAGAATTTATTTTATTTAAAAAATGTTTTTTCTCCTTTTTTTATCGTTTGTTTTGTCTTTTTTTTTATTTCAGTGTGTTATGATTTCTATGGGTGCGTGTGATCTTTGGCATAGTATTTTAATCTGCATGTGGAGCACAGATATGAGACGATGATTTACACTGAAACCACTTCAGCAGTGAAGTGGTTAAAAAATGAATGAATTTAAACAAAAAAAATGTCTTAAGATCAATGTCATAAGCCCGTTGTCTGTGCTGCTGCTTCATTACTCAAGTGGATGTCTCTGATCGAAAATTAAAAGTCTGTTGTTTCAATGAGAAAAGGCAGAACGGTTTACAATGAGACGCCGAAATTGTAATTGATTTGTAGATGATCAGGAATCCAAAAGCGGAATTGTTTGTTTGTGCTTGCAGAATCACAGTGTCTATGACTCAACACAATTCGACACCCATGCAACGCCGGTCAACCCGCTTTATGCGGCTTCACTCCAGAGTCCAGATAGCATTACTGGTTACAGTATAGACAGTCAAGAGGCCCATCACCACACCACCAATGGTTACCAGCAATGAACGATGTTCATTCAATTCTATCCGCTAAAAACCATATTACCATAAAAAGTACTCAGATGGGCAACATCGGGTGGTGACTCATTTACTCGTGGTTTGTCATTTTATTTTTTTTCGTTTTTTTAGTTAAAAAGTCGTTAGTATTTACGATTCGATCAAAATACTCTAGTCGTTTTTACCGCTTTCCATGTCTCGAAAAATTCGTATTCATAGTTGTAATCAACTGTACTTGAAGTAAGTGAAGTAATGAAATAATGAAGAGTTTATCCCTGAGAAAGAATTAATCTAAGATTCGCTTCGGGGGTGAAAGTGAATTTAACTCGTCTGGTTTTATCACTTCACTATTGCGTTGATACTACATACGGGAAACAGTCGGGGAGGCTGTGAATTGTAACTGGAGTCAATCTAAATATTTAGATCCTGCGTTCTACATATGAGAATAGTGATCTATTTATAATTTTGTACTTAGAGACGAGTGAAAATTGTATCAATATTAACAGCAGGTGAACGGCCCAAATTGAATTGATTAGAAAGGAGTTTTTTTTTTTAAAGTTATCGAATGGAATCACCGTGAGATCAAGACTCCTCGGCCAATCGATAATTGAATTGATGAGATTTAGTGCAGAGACACTCTCTTCACATCGTTCTCGATTTATAGTTTTCCGTCCTTTCCAAACGTGTATACCATTTCCCCCGACACATCGATACGTACGAAAGGCGTTTGGAAAAGAAGAAAATGCAGATTATTCTTTGCTATTTTCTTACTTGTCCATCGGAAATTGCCTTAGGAAATTAAGGAGGGAGATCCACTGGGTTCACATGGAAAATTCATGACAAAGTTTATTTCAGTAGCAAACTGGTTAAAAGTAATGTATTTTTTTTTTTTCATTTTTGACGGGTTTTTAGAATGAATTGATCATTATATTATCATTTAAAAAGTATCAATTATACCAAAAATATCACAGCCAATTTACGTTTGGCCACTTCGCTATGAATTTGTATTGAAAATTAATTGGAGAATCCGCGGTTAATTAATAATTATGATAAAATGTTCCATCCAACTTGTATATAGTGAATTAAGGTGAAGAAGATAACTATTATTTAAAAATGTAATCGTCTGTAAGTTTGCAAGTGTGATCGGCTACTGAAGTAATTGATGTACAACGAACAATTGCACACTCGTGACGTTTTATCGGAAGTATAAGTTGAACAGTAGAAAAAACAAATAAAAATTAAAGGAACGGGTACGAAACGGTCGGATAATTTCCAAGATGAATAATCATCGCATTGATTCATATGAAAACGTTCGACGTTTGAAATTCTTCAGCTGTTGTGACAATTCTCTGTTAATGCATGTAAGTGCAGTGACAATGCAAGTTCCAGTGCAAGCGAAATCGAACATGTAGTAATAATTCATTTCTCGTGATATATACCAAAAACCAAAAAAAAAATCCATACCTAAACTGTCTAACAATATATCTAATCCCATCATCGATAGAAAAATTTCAATTCTTCCAATTCGGAGAACGACATGTATATACTATCATCTCGTAAAAGGTAGTGTACAAATTTTTGATTATATAAATCAAACGTAAAAATAAAATGAAAAAAAAAACGAAAAACCGTTTCCCATTGACGAAAATTTTTCTGTTATGGGGGGGAAGGCCACTTTGCCAACGTGAATTTTTGTACCTATCGAAGTGTCTCGATAGCAATAAATAAAAAATAATCCTAAGATAATTTATCATTTGAAAAATACTGCCAATAAACATGGTATTTATGTCGCATTCGAAATGTTACGTGTCTTCAAAGTTTTCACAGCGTTCATTTCGGAATCATCGTCATGACAATCGAGTGGAGGATGTGACGTAAGTGAATGTATATTATACACAAACAGAATATCAATTATTTGGAATTGACTTAACATTAACCCAAGGGTGTAACAACACTCGAACGATAACATAATTGATGAGTGTGTCATCACCGCGAATAACACTGGATGTCAGTGAAATTTCCATATTTTCTTCAAATTTCTGGCATTATAAAAATCTTTAAAATAATTCTATTCTGTTATGAAAGAACCCACCGACCGTACAACTAATCCACGAAAAAAAATATTCAAATGTCGTCAAGTGTATAGAACGAATATGAATTTGCATATACACTCCGAGGTTGATCAGTAAGTTGTTCATGCAAATCGAATGGAATTGGGTCGTTATCCACAGTTAATACATTTCGACTCAAAAATAACTCAACAGACTCCTTTCCCCGTCTTCTATCTCATACATTAATGGTGTGGAGGGTAAATTGGGCCTGATGCAATCAATAAACTTCACATCTCCTCGTAATCAAAATATTTTAGGATCTTTACCAGTGATATAATACGCTTAAGACTTCCACTGTCGTTGCTCAATATTTTTCAAACAATCAAATTAAGCGAGAGTACTCGTTCATCGAAAATTTGACATTTTTGACAGCCAAATGTCACGAATTAAATTGAGTGAGTTAAAATAAAACAGTGACGAATACATAGCAATTCCTGCTGAGTGTGCAGTTCAGGGGGAGATGTGATGCGAGGTCAAAAAAAAAACTTTCTCTCAACTAAAAACTCGGTCAATAGCGTGTGTATATCAACTCGAGATTGGTTATCTCCCAGTTTACCCTCGATAAATCCCATTATGACGCACCACAATCCATTATTCTTTCCAAATATAGTTTTTCCTCGTGGCAATTATACCATATTAAACTCCATCCACTAATATCTTTATCACTCTTCTTTTTGTTCCTCATCTGAACAGTAAACTTGCGACTAAAAATAATTCTCGGTAATAATGATGTTAATGACGTCACCAGCGAATTGTCAGAGTCGAAAAAAGTACATTAGTCGGTCAGTGGAAACTCAAGAGTGATTTTGAGTGGATGGAAAGATGATCAGGAGGTAGTGGAACTTATGATGAGAACGATTGAATGATTTATTTGACCGAGATTTGCGTCATTGCGTTATTTTCCTGTTTACTATTTCTATTAAAGTATGAGACACTTGTTTCTTACCTATTAAATTGTTGTACAAATATTATGGTGCGCTTTATATTTTTGAAGGAAGATGGAAATTCCAAGCGTCACAAACAGCTGCTTCCTGATTGGTTAGAGCGGACAACGCCTCGACACCTGATGCAAATAATCTCGTTGAATTGAATAAATCATCAATATTTCCACGAATAATTCATACTTACGTTGTGTTTTTATGTAATCACCAATGGATTGCTTGATAGCTGCCATAGGTACAGCCATATTTAGCCTAGGATAAAGAGTCCTGGATGTTATAATATTGCAAACAACCATTCCCAGTAATTCACCAGTTGTTGCTCTAACAATTGGCCCACCGCTGGCACCACTCTGAACACAACAGGTGGTCTGTAGCATGCATGCCGATGCCCTCGAGATATTTCCACGTGTTATTGTCGGTAGAGTTGAGGAGAAAAATGGATATCCAGCGCTAACCACTGGTTCACCTGGATGAATATGAAAAATAAAGTGATCGGGATAGAATTGGGGGGAATTATCGGAATAATGCCCACCATTTTCTGCCTCTCTATCAGCTATCTTGAGAGATCTCAGCGTGGGGTCCATCACTTGTGTGTCGACAATCAAAATGGCAACATCATATGCCTGTCCTCGTGCTGTACGATAAACCAATTTCGCCCACACGCTGGATATTGACAATGAAGATTTTCCATTAGAGCTCGAAGGAAAAACAACCCTTACGCGTCTTTCAGGCGCCTGGAATTTTTCTATTGTCTATTATCGTTTATCGTTAATCGTTTTGTGTAATGCCTGTATTACCACCTCTTTAACAACGTGGGAACAAGTGAGAATTGTTCCGGTAGGACGATCGAGAATAATTCCACTGCCCCACTCAGCTCCACACCGCACTAGTACCACACTTTTATCCAACCACTCTGCAACTCATCCTAATTAATACCTGCCCTATTGGCATTCCCATTTTCATCTAGTTATCCATTGAGAAAAAAAAAAGGTCTTACCGGTGAGGCTGGAATGGACATCAGCATGAGAGCTAACAGAATTTTCAATGTTCTCATGCTTATTGAGAAGATTCATCAGACAGGGAAAGAGACGGGCAACAAGCGTGTAATCCACCCACTCACCCCGGCACCAGCTCAGGGAAGCAATCACCATCCCACATAAGAGTTTGCTTCCGCTGAGGTGATGAATAAAAAATATCATAACGAAAAGTGAATGGAGCAGAACACCATCATTAGATACCATTGACACAAAAATCACCTTGGAGGAAATTATTCCAAATGACGTATTTCAATGATTCCGTGAAATATATAATGAGAATAAATTGTCTTGCAGATGCCTCATCACTCACAATTATAATTGAAAATAATTGCCTTTAAAACTTACTTTGTTGTTATGACATACACTGGACCACCCTCACATCCAGGAACAGCATTTGCGTCGGTCAGCATGACACAATCATGAGTGCCAAGGGCATTGCTGACTATTCCACGGGAAATTGAATCAATGAAGACGGGATTCCCAAATGGCGTTGATTCAATCAACATGTCAACTCCTCTTCTAGGAGTTTCAAGGAGCTGGCAAATACGCAACAAATGAGTCAGGCACTCTTCTGCCTCCAATATATCAGTTGAAGTGAATTCCGCTTGTTCATCCTTATGCAAACGCACGAGTAAAAATATCGTCAACAGAGCTTTGTCTGTTTTCTCGGAATTTTCATCGAAACTCCATCCGTGGAATAAATTGTCAAGTGTGTCAGAGAGAAGAGGACATCGCCAGGCGGCGCAAATTGTTCCACATGTCTCGCTGATTTTAGAATCTTCCACTGATCTCTCATTTGTTCCCATTGCCCTTGGAGCCGCTCTTGACGTCACGCTGACCCTAACATTGGTTATTTTTTGGGGGACAGGGATGCACGTTAAAATGGCTGGTTTCAGGCTACGAATTAAATGGAGGGCATCGTTATCCTTGTCTGAAGTTGTTGTGTAGAGAAGTCCACTGGTTAAAATCCACGTGTCGTTAATTTTTATTCCAGACACACCGCGAACCTCACTGGAGGCTCCTTCGGTGAAAGATATGGAAACACTGGTGGCATCCATTTATTATTCACCCTATTTACACAATTTTTTTATCTGAAAAATTGAATGAAAAGTGCGTGTCAATGGAAAATGAGAATGAAATTTGAGAAATTAATCATAGCCGATACAATACAAATTATTAAATTGAGATGTTCAATGAATTCTGCATCAATGGAAATATATTGATATTTTCTCGGTATAGAGATGATAAAAAAAAAATTGATTTTTGTAAGTGAAGCGGTGTCTGGTAGCAGAATGCTACCGCTGCTCCATTTTTATCAATTATAAATGGATAAAACCAGATGGGAAAAGAGAATGAAGAATAAAATTGAGTGGAAAATAAGCTGAGTCACGGAGTTGCTAATAACTCGAGGATTTTGCATTTTTGTTGGTGATGGAGGCACGAATCTTCTCGGAAGCTGGAGTCTGGTGATTTTTAACGAATAAAAAAAAATGCGATGCACGCGATACTAGTTTGTAGAATAGCCAATCGTATGAGTCAGTGATGTTATGTGATGCAAATGAATGAGTGGATGAAAAATGAGAGCTAACGTCGAATGATTTTGCAACTCGGCATCATCAATATCACGAGATATGGAGAAATTCCGTGATGCAGGAGGCAGATTTATCTCTCATCATCCTCATTTATTGATTACGTCGTCGTCATCAGACTCTGCGTACTTCAGATGATAATAAAATATTCTTGTGAGTTATGATTTCAACTGCCTTTTCATTGCTACCATTCAAATTCTTTGTCCCCCTCTTAGTACGTCGTAAAAAAACTGGTCTATAATTATCTCCACTTTTTCTAACGTAATTATTTTATGAACGTGTAATAAACGTTAATTTGTATTGCAGATTTTAAATGATTATCATGTATATATACACCACTCGGAGCTATTTTAAGTGGTTATTTCGTTACTCTATATGAAGAGAAAATGTGTTGTGAATTACCCTTGAATTTCAGTAAGTGTCTATTGCATTGATCTCTGAGGAATATTACTCAAATTCTTGTGTCAGTTGTATTCGGAAACGATTCCTAAAAAGATTATCCAACTCTGTGACGCAAAACCTCTCGTCGTCTCTGTAAACTTGGGAGGAGTTTTTTTTAGAAGTCTCTCATCTGCATTATTTCCCTGTGATAATTTGTCGAGGAGACTTTGATTTCCTTTGGCAGTTGTTGGGATAAAAATAAAATGAAAGATGGCATGTGCGACGTCTTCCCTTTCGTCGCATTCCCAGTAAATTATAGTTATTTGAATTAGCAAGTATTCAGAGCTCCAATCACAGAAATTCACAGCAGTCACACACGCTCTCTCAGATGAATTGCCCCTCCCGCGCTCCCTCCTCTTTCACAACATTTCCATTTTATTTTTCTTCACATGTTCTCATTCATCAATGCGACTGTTAGAAAATTACACTTGCAATTGAAATAGCAATTGAATTGCAATGAAGAGAAAAATTTTCCCGTTAAAATTATTTATAAATAAATAAAATGGATGAAAATTTTATAAATAGACATAAGTGAATCATTGAACGAGTGATAAAGTGCGGAGATTCCGTTGTGGATAATTAGAGGCTTGTGTATACGAATGCCTTCGGTGAAGAAGACGGTTTGTGTTAGGATGCTGCACACCAAGCATTCGTGGAACAAACGTCTGACGTTCCTTTCTACTCTACCCCTTCTCTGCCAAGCCCCCTTTTTACACTGAGCATTAATTTTCATTCACATTCGTAGCTGTTTCAATTTCATACATGTGTTTTTTTTTCCATTGAGTAGTACGGTGAACCTCATAGCTTCCACCCTCATTTCGCTGTGATAATCACGTGAAATTCAAATATAAACAAGAGGGGGTAGGAACAATGGAGGTGAACTGACCGAGTATATCATAACGTGAATCGACTTACATGAAATTCAACACTTCATTCCTTATCAATATGAATTTACGTTGAATCGAGAGGAAAAATTTGAATTTTAAAAAATTGACTTGCGATTTTTGATGCGAAAAAGAAAATCCCTTCATCTTTCTACGCAGAATGGTAGATTCGTTATATCGTTAGCCTTGGCATGTGAACGAGTGTACTGAGCTAGTTTTTGCTGATAATACAAGCGAATAAACCTCATGTGTATGTCGGCAGACCGCTTGGCACCTCCCTCCTGACAACTTGACTCTCAACTCGTTCACCACGACATCCAAGACATCCAAGACATACCAACGCCTCTCCTTCGACCATAGCTTGCACACGACATTCAGTAAATCATCTTTTACCCCTATACAATCCTTGAAAATTCACATGTGTCCATCAAAAGATAAATGCCAACCACGATTTAAGTAGTAAAGAGATCCGTCGAGTCAGCCTTGGAGAATGCATAATCAGCCAAATAACTTGAAATCAATTTCATCGATAATTGCAGCGACAATTTTCACACAAAACGACCACTAAACTTCACCGCCAAGGTCAAAACACCTATAACAATCCTCGGAATTATCGGAATAAAAAAATTGGCAGCTATTCAGTCTGGTAATTGACTTCGAGAGGAAAAAAAGTGGGGAGAAAAAATCGAACGTTCTAATATTTATCCTTAGGTACACAGGTATTACGGTTTTATCTAACCGAGAAATCGTGGGTCGGCATCTCGAATGGAGACTATAATAGAAGATAGAGAAGCGACAATATGTCATGTGATAAGTTATGAAGGGCGACCTTTTCTGAGAAAACACATACAGAAATGTTTCAAAAATGATTTTACCTTCTCACCAACGCATGTTATCTTGTGCCAGAAAAATTCCTGTGTCCAAAAGTCATTTTGAACGGTCGAATTGTTAAAGAATTGTGCTATTTTTGTTTTTTTTTTTTTTAAATATACCACATACTAAGTATTATTGGTAAAAGACTCAATGACAATTTTTCAATATATTTTTCTGTACAAGAGGCACAAGACGTTGGTGTCAGAGCGAACTTGAGATAGCTAGACAGCGTGGCAGCAAGCCGGTAGGCACGGCATTTACTCACACAAATGTCATTCACACATAGACGGAAAATAAGTGATCGAAAATGAACTAAAAAAGTTGAAACGACTTGTTGCAGGCGAATAAGGTTTTCGAGTAGCGGGGAATGTAGCTCGCTAGTTTGAGTTAAATATTCCACGTTCGAATTCCGTGGATAGAAATTCCACTGAGGTTGAATATTTGTCAGACAAAGAGGGGAGGAATGAACGAGTGCACTGTGTGTGCAGGCCTGGGTGCAGGCTTGAGCGCAGGATGAGAGGAGAGAAAGGGGAAACTGTTGGCGATAGACAGCGTGGCAGCGACACAACCGATAAAACGGGGATAAAAAGAAAATAAAATTTAAAAAAAACAACATACTAATGGGAAGAAAAAGAATACCTAAGAAGAATCGAGTCACGTATAGGCGAGTTGGCGAGCGTACCTTCACGGATACCATACATTGAGCGAATGCAATCGACCGACGCGTTTCGCATCCAAGTAATCGGCTGAATTAATGCCCGAGGCCGGACACTGCGCGATAGATTACACCGCGAGAAATCCCATTCCACTGTGGAAATTCTATGGAAAAATATTGAGAGTGATGAGTGGAAATATGTCCTCGACGTTAACATATATACATGGAAACCAAAAAATATCAAAAAATTCGTCGTTCCTCACAGAAAATTCATGCAAAAAAAAAAATCAACACGTCGCATGCGTTTTGTCACATCCCAAATTAATGGCTTTCTTTAAGTAGAAATACTCGACTATTTGACTATTTTATCTCGATTCATTGATTCACTGATAATGAACCATTGAACGTCACTGAAGATTCGGAGAACATAGGCATTTGTCTAGGTTTTAATCTTTCCACTAATCCATGTTTTTCATAAACGACAATGAAACGTATTTTTTACAAGGTCTTAACTTCAATGGGGAATGATAAACAATTGAGAAAATGAACTGTCAATTCAAAAAAAAATTTCGTCAGTGGACATTGGAATTCCCAGAGGTGAAATTAGCTAGGAATTAAAGGCGGAAGTTGGATAAAAATATCATACGCTACATCCGTCCTCGATACTGATAAATCTTATACTGTTACATATGCATAATCGCAACTCAATCTTACCGAGAAGTTACACTCAAATATTTCCCACGATCATAGCATTGATAGCTCTTGTAAGAGCGAAATAATAAAGGAAAATCCGCGTAAACAAAAGTAAAAAGAGAGTGGCATGAATAAAAATAGTGAGATAAAAAATTGCAAGTAAAATCGATAGGATTTTAGAGGCGATTGTCAGGGTGAAAGTAAAACGTTTCTAATTTCGGATATATATCTTTAGAATGCATGAGTTACATTTTATCACATGGTGGTAACATAATATGAACTAAAATGCCTATTGAGGTGGCATGTCTATTGCCACACATTGCTTTCCCACTATTGACAACTATTTGCACGAATTAAATATCCGTTTTCATGCGGCTTACGTATAGAATGCGACAGGAATTGGAAAGGTGTACGCCGGGTGTCTCTGCGTGATGAGAATGAAGATTTCACGATGCACTGGAGAAATCGTGGAAAAATCATTGAGGGATATTTTTTTTTATTGAAAAAAATTTTTTTATTCTCTCTTTCAATGTTCGGAATGACTGGGGGATGAGTAATTCAATTCAATCATTTCATTTCCATAATTGTTGCTTTCGGGCAATTGACAGGAATTTTTCTAATTCACCTGACTTGCCGGACAGGACAATTAAATTTGCTGTACCAAAGGGAATTGCTGTTGTTTTTCCACCTTTCTACCAGTGTTTGAGAAAATCTGTCTTTTCTATCATCCATTCGGGTTTGTTGCCCTTTTTAAATTTTTCTATTCAAACACTTGACATTTCTGAAGGTTGCCATGATATCCCCGGAACGACGGGAAACTTCACAAATTATTTATTGTTTTTTTATTGATGTTATATGATTGTCAATTTTTCCTTCGTGCCTATTGAATTCTAGAGAAATGAGTCGAGTCTGAGCTCATCCCTCGACTCGAAGTTAATTTCACATTCATGACCTTTCCCAGAGGCTAATGCCGGCTGATACGCGTGGAGGCAACCCCCTTCGACTTGGAAGATGAAAAAGCCGAGGATCGCATGGAGCAGAAAAAAAAAACCAAATAAAAACAAACGACACATGTTATTACGAAGATTGCAGAGTCCATTTGTGGCGACACTCATGACCGGAGCCACCGTTACAATTGGGTCGTCGGATTGGGAAGGTGGGGTCGTTCTTCACATGCGTCGACATATGCCCGATACAACTGTATTTGTAGATAGTTGGAAAGGGAAGACCAGCAGGAGCAGAAAAGAGAGAAAAAAAAACAAGTGCACGAGAGAGAAAGATAAAAAAAGAGAGGGTGGCGAGTCTGCTGACGGTATATTAGGCACAGGACGTCGCGACGCCCTCGTCACAACCCCATTCGAGAGCCTAGGAGTGTGTTGTCTCGTGTTTGATCAACAGGTGAACTTGTGAATACAAGAATAAGTGGAATTGAGGTGAGTGAATGCTATTCACTGTTATTCAGAACAATTCAGTGATTAAAGTGTTACTCACATGACTGCTTCACCTTAAATCCCTCTTACAAAGGATTACCTCTCAAAAGTATTGGACTCAGCTATTGCTCATTTGACGTTTAAAAAGTCAGCAAATTTCCCTGCGGGATGTAAGTTTAATCTGCTGCTCCTCATTAGTATTTTTTTTCTTTCTTCGACCACTGAAAATTATTTTTTTTTCCAATAATTATGAAAATTCCACTGGAAATTAAATCCTGTTAACACATACCCACCATTTCACCACTTTCAGTTGTCTCTCATATTTTCAATAGTGCAAACTTTTTTCAATGGTAGAAAATAGGTAGACTCCAGCGATTTGAAAAATTCATTCATTGACCAATTCCGAAGTAATCCTTTTTCAAAGTGTGGAATCTCTTCCTTTCCCTCGGGTTCCCTCAAGAGAGAACTTGGAAAAGCGTCCAGCTGTCTGCGCGATGTTGTTTAATTGCGCCTTAATTCGTGTCAATTGACTGCATTTCACGCTCCATGCACCAGCTTTCGCATCAACTGTTGAATAAAGACATGAAAAACAATTTATAATGGTTTTTTTTTGTTTCCATTTTTTATTGACCGTTGGTTCGCGGAACACCGGAAAACATCACTGACGTTGGTTTCTCAAATGATTCAAATTGTTTGTTTCACTCGGCGGAATTTTTCACTTTTCAATCAAGTGTCGTCATCGTGACTTTGCTAATTTTTATTTTTCATAATGTCACGATTGCGAGGATTGTCGTCATTTATTTGATATTGTTGGAAACAACTATCAATTATTAACAAATTGATTTGGGATAGATAAATCAGACTGCCGATGAAGCCTTTAATTTGGTTGGAAATTCAAATATTGCAAGTCACATTATTTCCGTCTTTTACATCGCATTTTTGTAAAATAAAATGTTGGAGAAGATTTCGTCAGACTCAATGGTTTTCTAAGAAAGAATCGTCGGTTCTTCGACTTTGATCATACGTACTTGAACCCTCATTAAAATCAGTGAATGTTTTTTCGTCACTGACGTCTATTATGTTTATTTCCGTATCTTCCGACATCAATTATCGCAATGTCTCCCTCTCATGTTGTTTCAATTAGCTCATTCATTCAATTAGTCCATTCGTTATTAATCAAAACGTCATTGATCGGGTAGGACGGGATAAAAAAAAAATTGGCAAAAAGAATAAAATAAAAGGCAGTTGAGAAGACAAGAACAATTGAGCCGACGGTTGCAGCTTGTCTCATCATTGACGCGTTTCACTTCTGGCACATTCATTACTGTCAAATAGGGGGAAAGAAACTTAAGAGGCGATAAATTATTTAAGTTCAATCAGTAAAACAACGGCTAAACTGAGGCTGATAAACAACTATAGCCAGCTTGTTGTCATTTCACTGGCATTATACATACTTTCACAACTGGAAAAATAATCTCGAGTTGAATCAGTACGAAAAAGGAATTGAATTGTATCTAGATTAAACTGGTATGAAATCATTTTCATGTCGTAACTAACAATTTTCAATGGTCACTCTTCATTGAGAAAAACGTTGTTATCAAGTCATCCTAAAAGGTCACGTACAAGTAATGTTGAACGTTAATTTTCTTAAAAAGGACATCAATGATTGTCACGTGCAGGTGTCACGTGGAAGTGCAGATAAATGTGTCCACCAAACCGTTGTACGTACACTCGGGACCCATAGCATTTACTTCTTTCATTCTCTCTATTTTTTCCCCCCTTTTCCATTTTGATTAATTTCAAAATTCATTTGCCTATTTCTCTTGAATAAATTTTTTCTTCTATAAGAATTGCAATTTCTTTTTTTTAAAGTGCATGTGCAGTTGTAATGCAAATATCACAAAGAGCAAGAGCAAGAGCAAGAACAAGAGCAAGAGCAAGAGCAAGAGCAATCACGAGAATTCGTTACGGAACTCTGAAGGCAAGCTACTTTCCGTCCTCAGGGTGGTTGGTGTGTTATTTATAGCCCACCTTCTCCGTTCAGTTTTCATAACGCAGTGAAACACTAAAGAGTATCTATCCACCATGAATCTCCTTGTACATAATCATCACCACAATTACTAATTACCAGAAATACTCATCGTATTAAATTTTTATAACAAATTAATTTTTAATACCGAAGTAACTTTTTCTTTCCACAACTTTTTCCAGTGGCCATCATTTTTTGATGGGGTACTTCCGGGTAAAAATAGTCATTCTCATTATGAGAGAATTGTGCATGTTATCTGTCACTGAAATTATTCAATGAATAATCCCTTCTCAAATTATTTTTTTGGAAAAATGCTACACCCTTTTTTTAAAATCATTAAATTTCGTCAGAAATAGTGCTCGTAATAGTGCGTGAACTCGTCTTTCTCGCCCAGTTAAAACCTTGGACTCAAAAAAATATAGGATTGGTCTTGTAACGATAAATTGGACGGTGCCACAAAAGCATTGCTGGGAGACACATTGTACAGTTGGGTATCACCGATGCACTGTTCAACGAGTAACTAACACAGTGACAGTAATTTTTCATTTTTTTTTTTTTCACTACCAGCGGAGGGTCCCTTAACCGTGTTAAGTGCCTACTCGACATTGCAAAGTACAGACACTCGATTCAACTTGAAATATTTTCCAAGAGCTGGAATAATACTCCTGCCAATTGATCCTTCGAATGGCGTCGAACTTCGAGGCAAAAAAAAAAAATGAAAAAATGAGCAAATAAATTTTTTAGCCGCGCAAATGACGGGCTCCGGAGGAAGGGTCAATAGTTTCAAAGCCAATACTATATATACAAATCCCTTGATAGAAAACACAGTGGATGTCGTTTATCTCTCTATTTCATTGGGAATCTACAATGGATGTGTCTCTCTTGAATAGCCGATGTGTATAGAGTAAAGAGGCGCGCGCGTTTTACGGTTCTGTCTGCGGCATCTGCCAAGCCTCGACAGTCTGCATTGTGCGACGATACATTTTAAACCTCCTGTGTCATACGCTCTAATCTCTTGTAATATTTTATATTATTTTATTATGCTGCATCGGTTGAATAATTAACGAGTACACTATCAGTTATTACGCGGAAAATCAATCAAGCGTATGTAGTACATAGAAATGAATAAACTGTCTAATTTGCCAACATTTCTCCTAATCGAAGAACATTTAAATCTATCAGTGATAGTGGAAGTGCGGAAGTGGAATAATTGAAATTTATTGAATATTTGGAATAGTTGGAGTAAAATGAGAATTACTAAAAATTCTTATTGATGATTAAATAAACATTGTGATAAGTGAGTGTTCGGATGATTGGACTGAAAGTACTAACGGAAATCACGGCGTGAGAAAATCGTACTGACGGCGCTAACTGATGCACAACGCCGACTGGCACGGATACGGACATTAAAGTCATCAGACTCATAGAGGTCCAGCTACTGATAGATTCTTTGGGGGTCGTTGGTACGGGAGTGTGTGTAAGCACAGAATTGAAATTAAATTGCCACCATTTTTTAATTCGGTATTTGATGACGGTGGAATTGTCCTATGCTGATAAATCAGTGAAATCGGTGGAGTGCGAGTGAAATTTGTAAATTCACTTGGGGCTTTTAATCGGTGCGAAAAATTAGCGGAAGTCGTACTTAATGTGATTGCAAGGTAACGATGTATGAGGACGACTGATCGGGTGAATCGGGTAAATTGGATTCAATAATTAGGGATTCTCGGTTGCGATATGGAGTGGATCGCGGTGTGTCGGCGTAAATTGACGATTTATTACGTGGGTCTTGAGAGTGAAATCGGTTAAAAGCTGCGCGGACTAATTTTTCATGTGTTGGGATACGTTTTGGTTATTTGTTTTAAACGTACGAATGATCGTCATCGTTGGGCACAAGGTGAGAATTTTAATTATTTTAAATTCAATAAAATTGAATTATTGGATGCGGATGAAATATGGATGCGTATAGTTACAGAAAGTTTGATATCTATCGGCATTGAGTTGAGATAACGGCTCCACCGTTAGATCGTACGATAGGAAGTAGGACCATATTATTTCCAACCCGACAATAACGTCGTACAATACTCAATACATGGAAAATTAAAAAAAATATTACCAGTGGGTGGCTGCTAATATTTTTTTATCACCATACTTTTCCAAATTTTGATATTTTATAGTCATCCTTTTTCTGTGTAATCCATTCTCAATAATTTCCAACTGGTTAAACCCATCTTAATTACACCTTTTTTTTATTCACATTCTGATTATTCCATTAATCACTGATTGTTCTTTTCCATCTTCTTTGTCACAGAGAAACTCCGGGAAAATCATCTAATCACAATGTAATGAAATGCGAATGTACTCGTCATTAATTGAAAACCGGAAAAGTCCATGGAATAATTCACGAGGGAATTGTTTAGCTGTAGAACGCAATGGGATCATACCGTATGAATGATGTCATTGAAAATACAGGGAAATTCCCTACCATTACTCCCTACCATTACTCCCTACACCAGCCATTTTGCCAGTTCATTTTCTATTCCCGAAAATTGATAATCTGTCAATTATTGACTTTGCACCGATCCTTTTTATAGCCATCAACCAATTCCCTCCATAATCCGTATATTATCACACGAAAAAATTTCATCGTCACTCCATTAATATTAAGTGGGGCTCGATCGTATGATTGATGGTTTAACGTTGCGCGAGAGTAAAAGTGGTTTTATATATCGTATCAAGTACGAAACGCATTTTGGTTCATAACTCGGACCCATCAAAGGCCCAAGTAGTTCATTCCATCACACCTCCAATTCCCTCTCCCCGTGGCAAACCGTCATTTTCGCCTTCATCAGTACTAAAGAAAAATGTACAATTATTTGAATGACGCAATCGGGTTGATGCAACGGTGACTTTGAATTGCACAGTTATTCCCTTTTTTTTTTCCATTCTGGAGTTGAAATGCTGAAAAGCGAAAGGAAGTGCAATTCTCTGATTTTCTAATAATTCCCAGTGTAAACCCCAGTAAATTGACATTTCGCTAGATCCTCTGCTTTCATTGCTAATTGATATTGGATTTAATTAGGTGGGGGTGGGCGATGGTGAAAAAAAAAACGAGAGATAAAAGTGGGAGGGAAAAGATATGAGAAAAATTAATAAATTAATCAATTAATTAGATAGAATAAAATATGGAAAAAAAGGGAGAGAAAGAAGAAAAAGGAGGCACGACGAGGCAATCGGAGGAATAACACGCGGGGGGTCTTTGCCACCCGATAGAGGAGGGGAAAGTGGGGAGTGTTGGGTAGAAACGACGAGATCTGATTGGTTCGCGCCTCGGCCATATTATAAGCAGCGAGCTGCAGTCCGCGCTAGTTAATGTTAGTCCGAACCACCAAGTGAGTCGCATCCGACGATCGTCAATGCGCGCGCGTTTCAATTTAACTTTTATCAACAATATTTTTTGTCAATTATTTCAATCGATTCAATTTATTCAGCTTGTACACCTCAATTGATTCAATCGATTCAGCCTACACCAGTGGCCTTTTATTTTCAATTGATTTCATTTGATTGAAACTGAAAATTTTTTTTTCTATCATTGAGATTTCAGTGGGGCTTGCTATCTCAATCGGAATTGCGTGTTTATTTCTTCAAGTGTCAGTGAACCTGTTGGAGAATCCCTGGATCCAAGTGTCCATTTTCTTCCTGGTGTCATTGAGGATAATTCGCTGTGCCAAGTAACTGATAAAGTAAGTGTCGAGTGAGATGAAGAATTGAGGGAAGAGTTTGGAAATATCGTTTCAGTAGTGAAGTGATACGACCGAGAAGGGTAAATTATACTTGAAGATGAGTTTATGAAAAATAGCATGGAATTGGATTGAGATTGCCGAGTCCTCAGAACTACTTTCTTGGCGAGTTATTTCTATTACGAAGATCCTTAGAAAAATTTTTTTAGCTATACCCTCGGCTCTGAGATATTTATCAATGATTTGGAGTCGATAAGAGAAAACAGTAATTCAAGTAAATGGACATATTTCAAATAATTTCCAAATATTTTCCACAAATTTATCACGAAAAATTTTATCTAATAAAAAAAAGAACTAATACGAAACGCTCTTTTGAATTATGAATTTTCTCCAATGTTCATTTTAAATATTAAGAGTCTTTTCCTTTCCGTATATTCATAACATATCAACGAATGATGAAATGTGTGAAAAAAATGCGCATAGTGTAGGCCACCCTGAGAATAGCGTTGACTTTGAAAATTGAGCAACACTCCCCATGCGCCCTACAAAAAAAAAATGACTACATCGCTAGGTATACCCAGGAACAGGGTGATACCATTTTTTTTACGTAACTGAAATACGATATCGCGGGAATATTGAGATAAGGTCGCGAGGGATGCGGTATCGATGTTGCCTCGTATTATATATACTCCATTTCATCCGGCGGCAGCTGACTCACAAATACATAAAAATTGTCAAACACACCCCCGAGACATTCCCCTTTGACGCTGAACCTCCCCCCATTACCATACCTCATAATCACCGAAAATCCGAATAAATCGAATAAAATAAATGATAAATCGCGGCAATATAACACAACGAGAAACAGATATGATTGATTGAGACACGAGACTATCGCATGACAATTCCTCAGTATCCAGAGGTATCAATTGGGCCTTTGATTACGAAATAATTGCGAGAATCATTTGCTTCCGTGTTTATTTTAATCACGCAAGCACAATGAATCACTCCCAAGAAGTCCCATAAATTCGCGCAATATGACGGGAGAGGGAGAGAATGAAAAAAAAGTCTCTACTCACACCGGGGTTATCTATTTTTGGAACTCATTCATAAATCTCGGCGCCTACGATCCAGCAGAATTATTTTCTACCACCTGTAGCTTGGCCCATACCCTTTTCCCTCCCATCTTCTGTCTACATCACCTCAAAGTCACTCTCTCGCAACTTCTTGTACATCGCACACCTTTCCACATTCCCTCAACAAGTAGTGGATAAAAAATTCGTGTCTTCTACAATAATTCCATTATGATTAACCTATTCCAATTCCAATTAAAATAATTCCTAATTACTGAAGAAAGAAAAAATAAATAAAGGAAAATTCACTTCTGGGAATGGCCTACATCCTGCAAATCCCTGGACTTGAACTATTTTTACACCTCTTTTTTCCGAATACCTGCGTCACTACAATTTTTTCCGCTTGTTCCTTTGACTTTTCGTCCAATTTGAATATTCAAATGATTCTGCGAAGGCGCCTTCCAGCCTTTCAATTAGTCCATTCCAATTTTTTTCTTTTATTTTGATTTCATTCTCCGAGACATGTTGACACGTGGCGCAAAATATCTCAAAGCGCCAGATGACACTCGAAATAATGAAAAGAAGGGAAAAAAAAAAATCATCAAAGTATGAGAGAGAAATGGACATTTAGCGCTGTGTCAAGGCCCAACAATGCTTTTACTCGCGCATATAAATTGAGTGGTATCAAAACGTATACAAACAGGGAATGAATTCACGGTCCCTTTGATCTCGGGGTCAATGGGGAGCAGCTGAGTGGAAAACGAGAGCCCAACACGTGCGTCAATTCCAACACGTGGTTCGCTACAGTTGGATTCCAGACGATCACTGACCACTGATCGATCGATTGATCTATTAACAGCAGATCAATTCCCCTTGCGAACAGAAATACACGGGTTGTGAAAGAAAAATAATTTTTCAACAACCATTTAAGGAGTATTTTACGATTTGGTCAATTGAATTATTATTGCGATAGCAGATCGAGAGAAAAAATGAATAAATTAATAACTGAACTAAGTGGATTGCCTGGAAAATCAATCGTCTCCGTGGATTCGATTAAAACAGCGTCAATTCATCGAAGTCTCACCGGATATTGAGTAAAAAAAAAATGTTATGATGAATTGAATAAATAATGGAAGTAAAGAATGGTAGATAGGCTGGGTTAAGTGATAAACATTACGAGAAGATACGAAAAAGGGAGAAAGGCGTCGGGAGGTTTCTCGGAATGCCAGCTGTAGGACGCCAAGCTGTCTGCCGGAACATCGATCCCCACCACTTGTCTTTCATGTATACGTGATAGCGATCCCGAGCGATTCTGCTTTAGACTCCACTCCCAATACCAAGAGATTGCAATGAATAAAAACGGGGAAGAGGGCAAACGTAATCCTCACTCAATTTAACCCTCTTTTCACCCATCCACCCCCTCACTCCCACTCACCCACTCCCCACACTTGCCCTCCAGCCGGTTAACAGAGATCGCTCTGTCCTACATATCTGGTACACACATACGTACACTTGGATAAAATGAGAGGAGGCAAATACTCAAGTATCCGCGAATAACAGCTGTCGTGAATAGTTTGAATAAACCGAAGATTAAAAAAAAATTAAATAAAAAATTATTCCGCACTGGATTATTGTGTCGTGGAGATGAAATAATTCTAGCCGGCATTTATTTTTATTCGTTTCGGCTAAAGTTTGGGCTCGATGCCGTCAAATTATCAATGCACTCGATTGTTTACTTTCTCGTATATACTATATATAGGAATAATATCGCCTTTGATTTAAATGGCTTGGAAATTTTCTCCAGCAGAACCAAGAAGCCAAGACGAGGGTCTTATGGGTCCCATGAAACCCATGAGCTCTCCATGGGCTCTACACTCGAGACTATATTGCGAATAAATCTGCCACGCTCTTCTTGATCGTGAAAATAAGACTGAATGGATCATGGGAGCTGAACAGAGGAGTCTCTGTTAGTTTGCCCACGTCAATGAATTTTTCCTCTCCATATAAAAATATTGAATAAAAATTTGAGAGGCGAGGGGGCGAAATGAAAAAAATGCTTTGAATTGTGAATTGTTTGGTGGTTTGGTGTGGCCTCCTCGTGAGGATAAACGATCTCGTCAGCGTTTCGATGATATTTCATTGATATTGAGAGATGGATCAATTATATCGTGTCTATGATATGTGACTGGACTTTTACATGGGACTGGGTTCGTTGACACCGAGAGAGCACTCGGCGAACAACCCAGTGCCGTGACTTGGATTTATACTTAGATCCAGAGGACACGTTTGCCTTCATGAATTTTTTATTTATTATTTTCTACCTCCTCTTCCTATCTCATCTCACTTGAATCTGCCCTCGAAGGGAAGGTCAGGAGTTCGAAATGACTTTGGTACACGAGGTTGAGGGGCATTTTCTTTCATTTTTACGTATATTATTTTTACGGTACGTTTCATTATGCGGTATTCATGGCGATACGGGGAGAGTTGAGGAAAAAATTCATTGTACATGCTAGGTGAATAGACACACCTGTTGAACATTCCAGTGCGGAATACATCGCGCCTGCGCCACTCAGTGTTTTAAAGTGACGAGTGCCACCATGGATGCCACCTCTATTTGCGTACTGATCAGAAATCAGATGATTGATGATGAGATGAATTTTCTCAAAACCCAAGAAATTTCAAAATCACTCTGTCTTCTTATTTCAATTTGAAATAATAAAGTTTCTCTTTCTCCACACCACTAAATACACAAAAATATCATTCATTTAATAATCTCTTTCTCTCCCATATGCATTCCTCCCCATTGAAATTATTCAGCATCTAATAAACATTGAGCTGTCATAGGTTAATAAAACCATATTCATGCATAATTATCCATCGCCAATTGACGTCACAGAATCATTAAATCTCTATTAATAGTCTCCTCAGATTGAGCTTTATCGTATTCCTCAGAGCCTCCAATTCTCTTATAAATTGATTTGCGAATGAAGATTGAACTTGTCCAAGTGGTCCCCATGGCCCTTGACTATCCTGGTCCGGATGGTAAGACATCAATGAAAGCCAAGCCGACACATCTTTATCGGCTTTCAATTCTCCTTCCTTTCATTAAATCCATCTCTATACTCTCGTTATTCTCTCCCATTGCACCGTTGAAACCGGACAAGATCATGAAGGCATCTGTAAACGCAGACCATACACCTGGGTGGCGATCTTCACTCTTCTTTTTATCCCCCTCCTCTCTAAATCCTTTTTATTTCTCTCTTTCTCCTCTTGTCGTGTATTAAATTATCGTCCTGGTGATCTTGGAAGAAGGAGTCGACTGGGATCGTTACTTTTCCGCGCTGGCGGCACACACCGATCGAGGACGTGCCAGAGAGTTTATATAAAGGAGATTCTACAATCGATGTAACGCAACCTTAACCCATAATTATTAAGACTATTGCGAAAAACTTTTTTCACAATTGCTCGAAATAATTGCATCTATTTAGCCCTATCTATCATTTATTTGAAAAAAAAAAAATTAAAATATCAATCACTTCGGAGTAGGGACTGATTATAAGTGTAAAAAAAAAAGTAGACGAGTTTTTAAAATTCATCTGTTAAAATTTGATCTTGATAAATAATCAAATGTAAAGAGGATTTTCAAATTTCACCGCGGTCTTGCCTTAACTCGCGATCGCGCACGCGCATCATCTCTTACCGTACGTTCAACTCTCGTACGACCTCCTGCATTGCAACTCCATAGTAAAAAAAAATCAAAAAACCTATATATCCGTCTCTCTCTCTCTCTCTCCTCTCTCTCTCTCTCTTTCCCTCTCTCTCGAAAAAAATAACAAGTGGAGCGATTAATGGGAATTTTCAGACACAATTATAGAATTATAACCGCCAGTGGGGAGAAATAAAGAAGACGTCAAGGTAGAAGGACGTCTCGGATAAAAGACACGAGAGTTTGTGGTATATTATCCAGAGTGAAATAGCATGAGACCTGGAGAAAAACTAAAAATGAAAAGGGTGTGTGGAGAGGGGGAATGAAAAAACCGTCAAAGAGGCCTGCCGCTGGCTCGTTGTCGGCTGATTTACGGACGTCTTCTTTTTGGCCACCACCGGTGGATTGTGGATAGTGGGTAGTGTATGGGCTCGAGGGGGACGATGAGGGTTAAGAGACGGTGGGAGGGAGGAAAGAGGTCTGATTCTATCTCTCTTCATCTCTGGGACTCTCTCCTTTTCTTTTACCTTACGGTATATAGCGTGTAAGGCATATCAAATGGCATATGTTATGTGGTACATGAATATGCCCACCGGGTCGGTCGGTGAAGCGCCTAATTAGAGGCCCACTCCCTCTTTCTTAAAAAGTTATTCAGTCGGTTATGTGTGTACCTCTGTGAGGAGGGGTGATCGAGCCATTACGCGTGCGACAACACACGCTAGTGTGTAAAATCCTTTTTCCCCTTTTCCCCTTTTTCCCCTTTACCCCTCCTTCCCTCATTCCCATCTCCTACATCGTTTTTTACTTATTAATTCTTTTATCCTCTTTCCCCCCCAACTTCATTCCCGCGGATCGACTCGCCCAGTCGTGAAGAGGCAACTCCTTCTCACGATTGAGTCATCCACCACGGGAGGGACCACCTGGTGAGGAGAACCGATCTATATAACGATACCACGTCAACCCCACCTCCTCTGACTTTTTATTTCACCTTCCTTTTCCCTCTCTGTCTCCCTCACTCTTCATCTCTTCAATTCTTCTTTCAATTGCAGCCAGTTAAAATCATTTGACATATATAATTTTTTTTAGTCCTTCCCTTGGGAAGGACTGGAGAAGACGAGAGGATATGTAATTTTTCTCTCTTTTCTCTATTTGGAAATGTTCAGCGTGAAGTTGAGTAGCAAATTAAAGTATTGAAATAAAAATACGAGGGGTATGATAGTCAAGTACATCTTGACTGTCATACCCAAGTGGGTAGAGCTGGCAAACCAGAGCACCTTGATTTTTTTTTTATCGCTCCCACCATTTTCCCCTGATTTTTTTTTTCTTTTTTAATGCCATGGGGCACTTGCAGATTGTACACCTGTGTATACCTGGCCATGCACCCGAGGAAAAGACCTCACCTGTCGAGCCAACCGGTCTCTCATTGACTTTTTATTTATTTAACATCTACCTTCCCTATCTATCCAATGTATCAAACTATTCGTTATAAGCGCTTTCAGTGGTTACAACACGACACTCAATATTTCTCGCAATTTTTTTTTTCTCCCACAATTAGCCAACTCCTTATCATCATAAGTGGTGAATGTTATTTTTATGAGTGTTTCGCGCCAATTAAGATGTTAAATAAAAGTACCAGTGAAACTCTCATTGAGACAATTATCAAGAAATACGTACAAGTACAAATGTAAATTTAACACCGGTGCCAGGGTGAAATTAAACCGAATGCCGGTGCGGCATTAATGGTTAAAAAGGCAGAAAGAAGTCGTCATCTCGTTGGTGCCTCTACGCACAGACTTTTCGAGGATGTAAAGAGGAATAAAAAATAAACCAAAACGAGGTAAAAAAAAAAGCGGGCCCCGAAAATGAAAAAAATTTAACGATCCCGAGCACTCGGGTCAAATTATCGCTCGTGAGCCAATTATACGAGCGGCATTTTCGGCGTCTTTCATAAAAGAAAGGAAAAGAAAAAGAGAAACACTGAAAAAAAGGAAAAAAGAAAGATACGTATCTTCCTCTACGATGGTGGTTTTTTCGTGTTGGAATATCGCCGGTGCAAAAATTCTGAGAATCGGCCAGCTAAAAATACAAATCCCACCCGGGAGCAACGATTATATGCAATAAGAGAAAAAAAAAAAACAAAGATGAGAGAAAAAATAAAGGAGATGAAAACAAGACATGAAGTGAGGGGGGTGAGAGGAATAACAGAGAGTAACATACGAATAGAAGAGAGATGGAGTAAAAGACTGAAAGTTGGAAGGGGATTGGGGAGAGTTAATGAAGTTGTCGGTTGAGGACGTTTACAGGTGCCCCTCGCCCCCCAATTGCGTGTGGTCCATTCACACAGTTTGGTTGATTTGAATATGTATTATACTTGTTTCCACTCAACTCTCACAATTTCATTTGTATTTATCCAACATCTACAAATTGCTTGTGACTCCATAATATTGAAATGCACAAGTATTTGCGAGAATAATAAATATTATGTGTTATGTTTGGAATGATTGCAGATGATGCAACGTGAGTCAAGGCAGTCATCAATCGCGGTATCAACTTTGTGCCGACAGTCATTAAACGATGGAACAACGAGTTTAAGATCACGAGGAAGTGGAGCAAGTGGACCGGTAGTGCCATCAGCAACACCAAAATGGTTAAATCATTCATCAAGCTCATCAAGTTCAACCTGTCCGCCTGTACTTTTGTCGGTACTTGCTTGGTCAGTAACGCTACTTCTGATCTCATCCTGTCTCGGTATTGCTGATGCTGGTGTACTAATGGGGCATCCACTTGGCAAACGCTCCTTCATGGAATTGCAGTGCAAAGGGATTTATGATAAGAGTATCTTTGCGAGATTGGATCGTATCTGCGAGGACTGTTATAATCTATTTCGGGAGCCACAGCTTCATACCTTGTGCAGGTTATTATTTCAACACATATTATACCATCTTACAATGGTTGGAGAGAATTGTACATTTTTAAATGCACTTTTTCATTGAATTGCTCATTAAATTGGCCGTGATGGAGGAGAGTTGGTTTATAAATAACCTTGATTTATCACTGCTGAGCTATTATTTTAGTCTGGATTTTATTGTAGAGGATGTTTTATTGAACGCATCGTGATATTTAACTTGTTCATTTTCACATTAAACTCGGATCGCATTGTGTGCACGTTTTATCCATAATGTTTAAACTACCTCAACCAATATAGCACGTATCGAAACGGAATGAGATTTCTCTTCTATTTATAGCGCACAACACGCGTTGCAGAGAGAGAGAGACCAAAGAGTGCCAACGCACATTCGTTATTACCTGACTTTTAACACCGTATTTGTTGTTACGCGTTTTGTCTCACCAAAATGTATTATTTTTTTAAATTATAACACAGGTGCAGACATTGTCCATTGACAGAGTGAAAAACGGCCGATCGTTCATGATTTTTTTACGATAATCTCAATTATTTGGATTGACTGAGTTTTTCATTGTGAGAATTATTGAAAAATTTACAGGAAGGACTGCTTCACATCGGATTACTTTAAGAGCTGTCTGGAGGTTTTACTGCTGCAGGATGATATGAAGCAGATACAAATATGGATCAAACAACTTCATGGCGCTGATCCTGGGGTTTAGGTTAGCTTTTAATTTTTTGTTTATGATTTATCCCGTTCATGTTTTTTTTTTTATTATTTCTATTTCATCTATTTGTAATTTTGGTATTTTATTCTCGCACTTGTAAATTTTATTCAACTAATTTGTCTTTAAATCTCCCATTAATTCCATCACATTCTTTCGTTATCGTCTGAGTTTTGCAATGGTAGTGGAAATCTCGTCAAAACACCCACACTGCGGGGATTGACTGATAATAAGTGCATTAGGTAATTTATCTGTATTAATGACAATGCAGAAGACAAACAGACTGAGCCAATTACACATTTTCCTTTGAATTTGCTTGAGACTTTTCATTGTTGGATGATTACGCTGATAAATGATTAATCACAGGAGTGACTGACTAACTTGGATGAATTGAATTAGAGAACTAACCACAGTGCCTAAATCTGAACATTCTTTCTATTAATTCCAGGGAGGAGCTATGCCAACACAAAACATACACCGTACCAATACCAATCTGCATGTCACTTGAGAACAAATACTCATTTTACTAACAAATAATATGGCCCAGGAGTGGTTTGAAGAAATGACTGACTGACTCACTGGTTTTCTCTGTTGAACAGGCAAGATTGCTTTCAAACTAAATACTTCACGAGTTGCATCCAAGCCCTGCTGCTGGAGGATGAGAAGGAAAAGTTTCTGGAGATGGTGGAATACCTCGGCCGCAAAAAGTAAAACGCAGGATACTTATGAAGAAAAAAAAAAAAAGATATTTAACAAAAGGCCGGTGTGGCGGTGGGCCGGAGATATGTCGTGGATATCCAGGATGCATCTTTGGCTGAGCTGCTAACCGGCGAACTTAAGCGATATACGGTACCGAGGGGCCATACATCCCATTACGAATTCTAGTCGATAAAATATATCTACGCGATGTTACCGCGTGCAAAGTTTATAAGTTGAACGAAACAACATGGTAACACAAAGACATACTACTGCATCCAATATTGGGGACAGGAGAAATCATTGAATAGAAGCATTACGAACAGGCATGATTGGTTTAAGACGTCATTTCAGTTGTTGAGCCGTAAAACCAAGGAAGGGTGAAGTCAAGTCAGATGTTATAGCTCTTGCTGGAAAATACATTTGAGTAATTTTTACTAAATGTTTCACAGTCCAGTGACTTGTTTTTATTTGTTTGACTATTTTTTCCTACTGACGTGACGAAAACCCAATAATATTCATTGTCGAGCGTGCGTATGTCCATAGCCCATGATAATGATTATCATTATAATTTCATCCATTATTAAGTTAATCGTAATTATCCACGCGGTATGAATTTCTCATCTAACTGAACGGCCGATCAAGTCCCATCCGCATGATGATGGAATGAAAAATGATAAAAGTCGACTGATTTACAATGTAAATTTGCCGATAGCACGGGTTGTTGCGAATATATAGAGAATATTTTTTAAAATATTTCGGAGTATTACGATTTTTCTTTCATTAAATGTATTATTAAAATTATGCTTAATTTTATCATAGCTAGCCTCTAATATCATTATATTATTGTTGTTATTATTATTGGAATTATTAGAGCAGAAGATGAAAACAAAATGTGAAAGCAAAAAATGGAAAAAACAATCTCATGACGAGCTCATTTACGTTTTAGTATTTATTTATTATTATTCTACACGTTTAACGCTGAGCGGATTATTAAAAATTTCATCAACTCGTAGGATTTTTATTTGAATAGAGATGAAGAGAGAGGACAAGTTGATGAGCATTAGAAACGGTCGCGGGTGATCGAATAACATTCCCAAAATCAGTATTTATACCTGTTCTATTTATCTTATTATTTTTTTTTTCTTTTCTCTTTTTGTACGAATCTTTATCCCTTGAATTCATTTCACCTTCGTCGCCTAATCTCGCTATCATCATTCCGCAGTTTCGATTTTCTCATTCCCACCTTTTTTTTTTTTAATAACAAGAGAACTCAATAATTCTCATCTCTAATCATTTTTTTTGTCATCTTCGAGATGTGTAACCTCATAGAATTAATTCATCATTTATCATTCCGATTGTGATCACTGCATTTTGATCGCGATGAGACTCAGTCATTTTTAATGAAAAACTTGTATGATTAATGACGTGGCATTTATGTTTTTTTTTGTTTTGCATAATGACAATATTAATTAAGATTGTAAAATCACAATGAATGGAGATAGGTGAAAAAAAATGTCGATGCTCGCGGACCAAGAGATTATGTGCTGATGTTGCGCTTATTTCGTTTAGTGAAATGTAAATTGAGAAACGAAGAAAAAATGAAAAATGTATTATTTTTAATTTATGAAACTTTTATTATGTAAGAGACTCACGACGATTATATACGCACGTACGAGTGGATGCGAATAACGAGATTTTACAGATGACGAAAGAAAGCTCATTCGAATGAAGTGGCAGAAAATTATTTACTTATTTTTACATAGACGCGATATCGTCAATTTATGCCGAATATTCCAATTCCATTTATTTGTACAAGAGCAAAAAAAAATAAATTCTCAATTGCTTTCGTAATATCCTTTCATCAAAACTTGTCATGAAAAAAAAAATGGTAATTATAACCCAAAATTAGCTAATCGGCAAGTTCTCAATGGAGAATCTAAAATAAAAAAAAAATAATCATAATAAAAAAGGTCTGCGTAGATGGAAAAACGTATCCTACTCGATAATGTAAAATTATATTATATAAAAAACATATATAATGTAATCTACTACGGTCATATGATCCATATGCATATATATGCGTATATTAAAGACGGATATCTAAATCTATTCTTGTTTGCGTGAATAAATGGATGAATGTAAATTTCATTAGAGCATTTATTCAGTTAGTTTTCGTCATTCTTAATAATTGATGGAGCCTCGAAAAATCCTAATCCTTTTCCCACTATTACTCCGATAGTTTACTATTGACGTAGACAGAAAAACCAATTCTTGAAATAATTTCTAGAAGTGAATGTCTGATGTCAATTTTTCATTTGCAAATCGACTCAAATACGCATACCCCCGCCGTCATAAATGTCACATGAGAACGCATCCTTCGCCTAACCGCCCATGACCCTTTTTACATGCTCTCCGCCATGTCACAGCTGATGTGATGGTCAGTTATCTATTCGATTAATGGATACCGAGTGTCAGATAATCGATTATCCCCAGGAGATCCGTCATGTTCGATTGGTGACCCATTTCTTTTATACTACTAGCGCCGCCCCGATAGCTACGTAATCAGTCAACCAACCAGATAATCCGACCAATGGTGAATTTTTTCAGAGATGAAAAATCATTTTTCTTCAATATTTAACGATGGAAATTTTCTCCTCTATAATCTCGGATTCGATACTCTCGCATCAGCCATTTTGATTTCTTCCGACTTTCTTCAATTCGATTTATGAGCGGTAGCCATTATGATCTCCTTTTTATATGAGGAAAAAAATTGACGAAGAAGCGCCTCGCAAATGTATCTTTAAACGATTGAGAATTGCCGAAAACGCGGAAATTTTTTTGTCCCTCGCAACCGCTAATATCTTTTAATATACCAACTATAATATCTGGTATGAACTCTAACATCCGAATGTGGAGACATCGAGTCGAAGTGGATGGCAATCGAAATAGTTGAATTCAAAATTTCAAAGCCTTTGCTATTTCCCGCCTTTTTCCCAGCGTGCCAGAGCAGCAAGAAATTTATCTGTGCAATCAATGACACCCTATTACGCAGAATTGGCATGTGAATATGAAAATGAATAATCGCCATTATCAGTAATTGGGGTTAGATAATGTTGCGTGTTTCCTATTTCCTTCTTTTTTTCGATGAAATATTTACGATGGTAGGAGGTTACACTCCCAAGGACGCGAGGGATTGACAATTGATTTGATGTATAATTTTAATTCTCGACTCACCGAACAGTTACTTCAACGATATTGCGAGCTTGACAATCCAAATTCACCACATAACACAGATAACACTGCACTAATGACCTTTGTTGATGGCACAGACAAGCACTATTGCACTATTTCACCATTTCAGACTACATTCCCACATCCGTCCCCCCGTGTTACACCACGACACGACTCCCGTATGTATACTGCAATGCAAATCCATGTATACGCGCATTCGACGCCACTCGGATTTTCCCGAAGCTTGCCGTTTCCCGCCTTCGCGACTTCGGGCCTTTCCGCCTTCCCGCCTTCCCGCCTTCCCGCCTTCGCGCCTTTCCGCCTTCGCGCCTTTCCGCCTTGTCGGAAAATCTTTTTACTATAAAATTATTCTCCACAATATTCTCATTATTACTTCTACTGAAATATTTTAAAAAAACTGAAAAATCACATTTTATTATTTGAATTTCATGGTGCGTGCATTGTCAGTGTATCAAATCATAACCTGCATTACGCTATCGAGAATTTCGATAAACAGAAAAATAATTATTTCAAAATTCAGTTGCATAGCTCCATTGAAAATAAACAAGTAAGTAAAATAGTGAAATAGTCGACAATTTGATTGATTGATAATTTTTTATTATTGACAAAACTTGAGACTCCTACGTGCAAACGGCATACATGAAATCGACAAGACAAAAATTTACTCCAAATTAGAAAATGTCAAGATTTTGACGGTACAACTTCTCCGTCAATCCGTTTAAGGATTAAGTACCGTCAGCCGCAATGATATTCTGCTCAATCCAGTCAACGACTAGACCATTATACCTAACATATCTTGACTCAGATCCACTTTCTGATTAAAACACTCATAACAAAAGTCGGCAAGCATAATGTTCAGAGTTTGTTCTATACAAAACACGAGAGAAAAGAAATAAGCATTATCACGAAGCCACTTAAAACAAAATCAGATGCACGAGACCAGTGCATTATTCAATAAATCATATACACAACACAAAATATTTCAGTTATCATTTAAATTTCAAATAAAAATGTGGGAAGAGTTTGAATGTATCAAAAGTATCTGTTCCAGTTTATTCATTGATATGAAGATCCAAAAAGATGGAGAAAGGGAAAAAATTTAATTCACCGGGTTCTGTCATCAAAGTCTCATCTTTTAAAACCTCCAATTCACGTCAATCCCCTATTCTTAAAGTTACACCAACGTCAAAACAACATTAAAAAAAAAAATAAAGCGTGATTTCATCGAATCTTACTGGAAAAAAACTCAGCAAAATTACCTTATTACTCTAAAACTCATTTTTCTTCATGAATAATTTGTACTTTGTGTGTAATTACAATTTACAGAGCTTTGGGTAATTGCTGATATAACTTCAGTTCGTGTTTTCAACACCATACACATTCTTTTGATATAAAAACAAATGTTGCGCTTGCGCTGATAAATTGTACAATCTCCTAATTCATAAAAAAGTGATGCGATCTCTACAGAATTATGGGCTATATTATATTGACAACGATTATGGCATTATTAGTATAATTACTTTGTTCAAAGGCACGTGTGAGTTTACTCAGTGGAGAAGGCATAATCTATGGTAAATGATTACTCCTCAAATTACACTCGCATTAATAATAATAATATCCTTAATTTCGAAAGAATATTTACGGGAATTTTTTTTTAAGAAAATGATAATATGAAAAATTGCCAAATATTATATTGATTGAACTCTTTCTTCATTGGGTAATTATTTTAGCAGGAAAAAAAAATTCAAACCTTTTCTATAAAAATTGTCACATATTCTGCAGTTTACCACTCCTCAACTCTATTGCATTATTGTACACAGCATGATCTAAAAGAAAAAAAAGAAAAGAAAATACTTTTGGTGAGCGCTGTTCATTGTTGATCCACTAGTAAAGTTCATCTAAACCGGTATTCCATGGATTCTGAACCTATACAAACACGTGTACTCAAGTTGCCCATGATTACTATGAATTTTTAATTCAATATACTCATAGGCGTCATTGATATCATGATTGTGAACAGGAAAGTATTGGAGGCTGTCATCATTATCGAGAAATTCGTACTCTCCGAATGATATTGGGGCTGGGTCATTCTCCTCTTTCAATCCCCACACGTTGAATCTTCTGGGTGCACTCTTCATTTCATTGTTTGGAAGTATCGACCTGGGGGCATGCTCCAGGGTGAATCCACTGACTCTGATTGGGGCTCGTACCTTTATCAGGAGATAACCCGGAAAATCCTGGAACGCCCAACAGACCCCTGGCTGGAGTGGATGGCCCTGAATCACTGTTCTAGGATCTCCACTCTCATAATACAAAGTGAATCCCAGAACTTTATACGCTCTTGTATTGACATTGTGACGCTGAGTGCAGCGAATACTGATTATTTGGCCACCTGCTGACTCCAGGGCGTAATCCACTCGCCCTGTCTTATCTGCATCGTAAATTTTCAATATTTCCTTGACAATTGAGCGAATGTAGTCATCGCTGACTGAAATTGATTGAGATTGTGGATAATCCACTGTTGACGATTCATCCATCACTTGTGATTCCGTTTCAGCAAGAGTTCTCATTTTTATTGTCTCCTCCACTATTTTTATTATCTCGGATTTGAATACCTCTGTGTCGAAATACGAGATCACTATTTCCTCCACCCTTTTCTCGATTTCGTTATTGGTGATTGATTGTGTTGGCTTATCACAGCAAGTCTTTTGTTGTGCGTAGAGTTGTCGGAGATTCTCAAATTCTAGTTTTATATTTTTTATCTCGTTCTCAGTGGTTCCATCAGGTTTATTGTCGATTATTTTTCGTTCCACATTTGAGAGTTTTTCCTGACAGATAAAGGAGCATTTTTTTTAAGTCATAATTTATCAACCGAATTCAGAAATTGAATTCACTTTCCCAATAATGAAAATTTAAATGCATCTGTCAGTGAAATTTCAAATATTTTCTCACTGCATAGTTCAAGCAATTAAAATACCTATTGAATATTTTACTCACATCATAAAGACTCCAAACAGACTTTTCTCCCTCTCTCAATATCTCAATAGTATCTGTGATATTTTTCAATTGTCTCTGTTCAAATGAAATAAATCAATAAATTCATCATTAAAATTCTTAACTAAAATTACAATTGAAGTTTATCTCACCCCTTGACCATGTCCCGCCCCCTCAAGTTTCTCTACTCGATCAATCAAGAGGGCAATGGTGTTTCGTATCTCCTCATTGAAAAGCCTTTCATTTGATTCCACTGGCACAAACGGTGTCTTGGCCACTTCCTCTGGCACATTGATGCTAAATTGTGGGAATTTCAAGCTCTGAGCATAGGGAAGCAGCCAAAAACCTGAAATTACATAATTTTATTAAGTGGAATAAATAGTAATAGTTGTCACAATCTCTTTCTCATTCTCCTTCTATTTTTATTTCTCCTTCTCCTTCTCCTTCTCCGGTTACCGCACACTGCATTACCCTGATTTGACCTTTTTCATAATTATTTATAATTATTACATAGTCAATCAATGATGTAATATTAGAGATCATATCAGTGTAGTGCCAGAGAAAAAAATATCCATTCGGTAACTGAGAGAAGGATAGACCAAGGAACTCACCGTTTGGATGACTTCACAATCATGCGTGCACCACTGAAGCTTTTAATCTCCAATTAACATCACCAGCTGAGTTTTACCTCCTTCTATCCTTCTCCCATAGCATTCAAAATATCGAAATATTTATAATTTAATTTTTAGGGTGGGGGCCAGTTGCTGCCTTCAATTGCATGCTCCCAATTTGTGAAATTCCATATTTATTCATTTTATTAGAAAAATTTAACAGGAAACATTGGATACATTTATATGCATTAATTTTTGATTCAGAATATAATTTGCGCATTCAAAAATAGTCCTCCACCAGGAAAAATATTCCTGCTCTCTTATTCAAATCCCTCGTATGATTTCCATATTATTAATATTATTATCAGCAATCACCCATTATCGAACAATTATAATTATAATTTTAGTAATTGATGATTAGGGAACAAATGAAAATATCAAGTATAAAGCCACACAATATATTAGTTTTGTTAATCCCAACGAATATAGCGTTGTATCTCTTTGAAATTATTTGGCAACAACTCTTTATATGATTTACTCCTGCAGGACTAGACTCGCTAAATTGAGTTAATTAACTCTCTAATGAAGTTGTCAATTGAAATGAGACAACTAAACTTTCTGTTGAAGTTTTGTTAAATATCTTTGAAGATCAGAAGAATCGAAAATCTTCCTCTCAATTTTTTTCAAAATATTTAAATAAAAAAAACCAAAGATTGTAAATTCGATTTGTTGCGTTTTGAAATTTTTGAAATTAGTGCATCACCTAAAAGTCAAACTAAAAAGAAAAAAAAATTAGCAACACGCGGGGTTAATCACAAATCAAAACGAAAGCTCGATTAGAAGGATGAAAATCATGGTAAAAAACATGAAAAATAATTTTCATCTTCAGGAAAAATACTGCGAGACGTTACCCTCTTGAGATATTTTTGAATGGTCTAGTTTAGTCTAAGAGAAAAAAAAAATAGCTATTAAAGCCAAGGTAATGTAATGTTTAGAAAAAATGTAGGTAAAATTGAAAAATTTGGAAAATTCGCGATGTATTTCGCGATAAATCCATAATCATCGATAAAATGAACGTTAATGACATCATCATAGATGTGATAGGTTGTCTCAGTGACATCTTTCTGTACTTTCTGTAGTGTCTCCATACAGGTTAACGAATGCTTTAGCGCGACGTAAACTCCTGAAACAAAAAGAAGAGGAAGGCCAGGCTACGGTTTACCGGTCACTCCAGAATAATTGACGTTTGATTGGTAGACAGAGTTCTAAGAGTTTTTTTAATATTTCAAGGTACAACAGCAGTCGTCAGCGAGGGAGCTAGAGTGATGGCCCATTAATTTCTATTCACCATAACTTGAATGAAGTTTTAATGACTCACCAGCGAAAAGAATAGGCGGTAAGATTATTAACCAGAGTAGCCGTGATGGACGTGCTACAATACGTTCTCGAATCCTAGAGAACCGACTCAGTATCCATGTATCGAGGTAAAGTATTCTTATCAACCACAAGTATAAGTACTGCAAGTAGTGATCAATTTGATACCACAACTTTCTCCATTTTGATTCTGAAACTGGAAGAGATTAAACCAATTTATTCCATTTCAGTGTTTTTTAAATTCCTTAATGAAAATTTAGAAAATCATATTCTAGAAAAAAAAATATCACCTCCACACTGATAATATCCTTGACTAGTGTTAAAAGTTGTTTCCCTCCTGAATATTTTCACTCTGACTAATTCAACGGCACTGAGGAAGAAAAGAGCTATAAAACTCTTGATACTCTCATACCACTTTCTCACTCTCCTACGTTCCCCACGTATCGCATATTTCGTCCTGATATCATCATCAAATTCACCGTCAGAATCAACTTGTGAGAGTAGTCTATTAAATTTTCTACCACTGCCAGACTCTTCATAAAAGACACGTCTTCTTGTGAATTGTTCCACATGCACTTGTTTGTAACCAGCAGCCGAAGCCATGTCGCTGTTCATTGTAGCAGCGAATAATCTCGCATTTTCTTCATTCAATCGATTTTGTTCGATAGATTCATTAATTTCACCGTCCAAAGAATGTGAGTGTCTTTGCCTTGTACCAGAGGACGTTTGACTGATTGTTTGTTGACTGAGGGACAATGTACTACCAGTACTACTGCCATCCGAGTGTATCGATGGTCTTGACATATTGGGCATTGCCAAAATACCGGGGGCAATTTCATATCGGCATTGTGACGCCTGTGAGTACGTATAATCCGTTTTTGGGAAGACACTGTAATTCATTTGCAATTTGAATATGATGGATAAATTTCACATGAATAATATCTCTCATAATTTCTCCTCAATGGTTATTTATCAAAATAATTTATTGCGTAAGACTGAAATAATGGACGTTTTATCATTGAGTGGTTATTAGATCAGCAAAGGTGTGGTTGAAGGATTAAATTTCTCAACGATTACCTATACTATGTTTAAAACCACCGAGGTCAATCGCAGACTCAATGATTCATATAAACACTGACAGAATGAAAACAAGGATGGACAAACTGGAAAATAAATATCATAAATAACAACCACTTACTTCCAATAATCACCAGCCTGTTTATATATTTCGTAAGCAGAAGCTGATCGATTTGGTAGTTCTTCTCGCTCTCCCTCCTCCGAAGAATAATCACTAGTTATGGTCCTTTTTGGTGTCATACTCTTGCGCTTCTCATCATTTTTGTCGGGTGATTGTCGTTCTCTGGCCTCGCCCTGGCCATTTGTCAGTAATTGTCTTTTCACCCTCTGCCTCTCAGAGCGTCGTTCAACTTTTTTAATGGTGCTTGGAGGAACCGAATTTTCTTTCTCCAGAACTCTCTCTGCTTGTACTTCGTCATGAGTCTCCGAAATTTTTTCCATGGATTTATCTCGTGATTTCAGATTGCTACCAGGCAGAGATCTCGATCCGGATCGTCTGCTGCTGGTAACTTCACCGGGTGTATGCGATCTCTCTCTACTCTCTCGCCTCCTCAAGTCATAATGGTGTTCTGACGATTCAGATCCTGTCATTAACTGATTGAAGATCATCGGAGTGTGTGACCTTGATCTACTCCTACTCCTCAGTTCATAGTGATGCTGTTCACTATCCATTATTCACTGAAAACATTACACTTCAAAGTAACCAACACAGAAAATAAGATTTCCCAGTGCAAGTTTGTACTGCACTTATTCAGCTCTAACTATGAAGTACATATTTGAGAAATCTAAAAATAGTTCGCCTCCCAAAGTGTTCAACCCAGCGAGCCCTTCTGCTGTTGTCTAGTCTTCCTTCTCCGGAAGAAAAAAAAAATCACCGTTAATTTTTCATTTTGTCACGTGTTTTTCCGATTTTATCGGATAATTTGAAAAAAGTTTGAGCTGTTAATTTGAAGGATTTCCAAATGACTTTCGCCGTGTAATTTTCTCATTATGCAAATACTCTTTTACATACCCAGGATTGTAATGGCTCGGTGGTAAATACGTCAATTCATTTATGTGACATTATCATACATCCACAAAATCACAAATACATAACGTAATCGAAAATTCAAGAACATTCTTCATTAATATAATTCCCCCCGACAGTTTGTTACGCACATAGCCGGGAGGACCTGACAATATTTAAGTCGGCATTATGAAATATTTGCTAAAAATAGAATTTAGAATTGAAGAAAAAAAAAAATGAAAATACGACCCACCGTTGGACGCAAGACGTGACTGGGGATTCTTTCAACTTCTCTCTAATTAACCTGCACTCTCGTCCGATAAAGTTGACAGGTGATACAGGTGTACTTGATACTTTGGCTATTATTTCACAAATTTATTTGAAAATGTTAACGCACGACACTTGATTCCAACAATCGGTGCGTTGATAGCGCGCATACTTATTCAAAAAATAATCCGTGCAATGCAAATACGTGTGTAAAATGCATTCTCTCTCACTGCTCTCACTCTTTCCATCTGCTTCAATCCGCCTTTTCGATGAGCAAATGGAAATGAGGAACAAAGAGGATTGACTAAAGTAGAGGCTGAGTTCTGGGGGTTTGAGTGATTGCAGCGGCATCGTAGTACTGCACCCCAAGAGAGGGAGGGCGCCAAACGCGATGGGGAGGGGGTGTCTGCCGCTCAGCCATCTGACGTTGAGATTAGAAATAATATTTTGAAAAAATACTTTGCCATCAGCCAGTGAAACCCCCCACCTCGAAAATACCCGAAGAAGACGCGGTAGGTGCGCCCTCTGATCTCACCTCCACCCCTCATTCTCCCCCAAAGATTTCCCATTGGTGGAGGAGGCCCTGGAAAGGCAAAGGGGGATAGGTGTGGTGGTGAGTTTGACGTCACCCTCGTGCACTTCCGCCTCCCCTCGATTCCACCGATCTCTCCCGAACGGGTCAATGTCTGAGGAGCGGAGGCATCGGAAAAATCTGTGGCCTGCGGTGTGCTGGTGTTCCCGTAGAGGAATCAACCCAAATTAAAGGACCCAGAATAAAAATAATAAAAAAGTCCCTCAATCCCACGTAAAAACCTCATTATCACCGTTCGAGTGAGTGCAGTGAAAATCATCCAACCAGATTGTGCAAAAAAAAAGCTGGACAAAAAGGGTTGAGAAAAAGTGCCTAGAAAAAAAAAAGCCGTGAAGCCCCGCGCACTCCCGCTGGATCCCGATACAACGGATACGTGATTTTCGTGATTTTCGTGACGCCGCCCACACGTACGTCGTCAACGCCGTGAGAGGCTGGTCGCCCCCGCGGGAAAATGGTGTGCGCAACGTATCATTCGGCCACATCCCGAAATCCCCACTGATCCCCAAACCCATTTTCCATTTTCCCCCCTTGCTCCCCCGGGCCATACAAAAACTGAAAAAAAAAAATCCTGAAAAAAACCAGCCGCCCCCGGAAGTGCGTGATAACCATCCCCTAGTGTACGACGGCTCCTTGAATTACGGATAATTCGAATAATATCTTGGTGAACAGAAAGATCGTCGACTGGTGTTACTATATAATTCGTCGTGTCGTTTTGCCCGTGCGCGCCTCGTGTTACTACTGGTCGTTCTAAAAACGTCCGCTCCAACTCCTCATTTTTTTTTTCTCAATCCCCGAGAAAAAAAGAAAACGAGAGGAAAAAAAAGAGGAGAACTCCTCGGTTATTTGGGCCTCGTCGAGGGATTTACAGGTGAATTCAGTGGTGGGTGGATGAATGGTGATTTGTGAGGGGTTAGATAGAGTGAGGATTTAACAGACACGACGAGGAAGTGGGACGCATCGTTGCACCAACGTCTGGGGGAAGAATTGTTGACCTGGGGGTTAACGAGGGATTGTCTTTGGTGGTGAGAATTACGGGAGAGGATTGGTAGTGAGGGGACGTGGACCTCAAGTCCCGGAAGTCCCGAAAGCCCCACAAGTCCAAGAAATCCCTGAAGTTCCTGGAGTCTTGGGATTTCCAGAAGTCTTTGGAGTGATTGGAGTACCTGGAGTCCCCGAATTCCCTGGAGTTTGTGGAGTGCCTGAGACGCTGATTGAGGGGAATTATTTTGATAATCCTTTTTTTTACTCGTTCAGCTTTGGCTGTCGGGGATTTTATTTTGGGGATTACCGACTGAGTTTGGAGCGTGCCAAGGGACAGGCGTTAATTGAGTCTTTGGTGCGATGTGATATTGGTTGTCATTGATGATTCGTGACGTTTAGTGGAGGGTGGAGAGCTAATTGTTGAGTTTTAGAGGGTGTGGGGAATTTTTTTTGGGAGTGAGGCTAGGTGATACTGTTGTGGGGTGAGGCGACAGGGGTTTTATTATATATATATTTTTTTTTGTGGGATTTGGGGGTGAGTTTTGAGGGCAGGAGGTGGCGGTGCAGGCGGTGGCGGATAAGGTGGAGGTGGAGGAGTCATAATGAGCGGTCGTCCGAGGACCACTTCCTTCGCCGAGGGCACCAAGCCCCCAGCTAATCCGCCCCTGGGTGGCATGAAGATCAGCAGTGAGTAGTCCATCATTTTCTAACCTAGAATTTTTTAGTAGCACGGGGATATGGAGGAATTTCGGGGCAGAGGGAGAGTTTATGGAGAGTGGAGAGATTCTTGGGAATATCTGAGGAACCAAGGAAGATAGCGCCATGCTCGTTGGGACATTTTTTGTAGATCTTGCTGAGAGCCACAAAAAAGGTCCTCACGAAATTTCGGTGGCGTCATTAGGTTGGGAACAGGGCAGATACTTTGATATTTTTTTTTTGAGCTCTTGAACTCCTGGAGATTACAGGAAAAATCTCTCGCAGATTGATGAATTTCAATGAATTCTCGGTCATTCAGGACTGATTTGATTTTGATTTTCATTTGATCTTTTTATTCATCCAATTCATCTGCTGAGAGGAAAAACGGTCCGGGAGTTCTGCAAAAAAAATCGTGCAAAATATCGTGTGGCTTTCGTCATACTTTTTTTTATTGAAATTCATAATAATCCTGAGTTGCATATGAGTTATAAACCCCCACTCATACCCCTTGGACAAACCCACGTCCCTGAACTGGTGCGCCAACGTCACGTCATTTAACTCTTACAACACTTTATAAATAAATCTTTTTATTTTTGAGTGCACATCGACGCAGTTCATTGGCTGTATCTTCATTTCGTATCAATGGATTGGCCAGTGTCTCAGCGGTTTTATCATTCGAGAATCAATTATTCCTTATCAATCCGGAAAAATAATCACAGAGAACTGCATCTGCAACTGAATCCGATCGACTCGTCATATCGGTGGAATAAAATAGCACTGGCTGTACCATTAATTTATTGTTATCTTGATTTTTGGATTGTCTGGAATTTTGAGTCCCTTAGACATTTTAATTTTTTGTAGTTATCAGGAATGAAACCCGCGGTGCGCCCGCGCTCGCGCCAGCGCATTTACTTATTTTACAATCCACTTGACGACTGTCTAAAAATCCAACGTCTCATCGTACCTGATTATTATGATAATTAAATTCAAATCGATTTACCCATCGCGAATTTACGCACTTTGAATGCGTGGACTGGGTCATTTGATTCACCAATTTTATCCCACATTGATCCCATTATTTATCGATCCATATACTCCGTGGTATATTTTATTGCTATTGGTCACGTATACCCTGGAGTTACCATTACTTTCTTCCGCATGTCCAGTGTGATTTGATGAAGGGGAAGGAAAAACATTTTTTCCCTGGTACACGTCAGTCTTTCACTCTTGGAAAATTTGTCACTGTAATTTCCGATACAATTTTTTTGGAATTCAAGGGAATTCTCGCCTCCTGAATTCCTGACTTTCCTGTGTACCGATGAAATCAGGGGAAACTGAAAATTTTTCTCGGTCGTTTCCAAAAAAGACAAGGAAGAAATTTTCGTGAAAAATTCTGGTTGAAGTGCCGGGAAAATTTTTGGATAGAGAATT
Organism: Fopius arisanus; assembly: GCF_000806365.1. Lineage (NCBI taxonomy): Eukaryota > Metazoa > Arthropoda > Insecta > Hymenoptera > Braconidae > Fopius > Fopius arisanus. The sequence continues at coordinate 191,248 of NW_011887833.1, forward strand.
CTGGAAAAATATCTGGAATGTGTGTGAAATTTTTTCCAGGAATGCGTGGAATAACTCAGGTTTTTCCGCAATAAAATGGCCCAGTATCATAACTCGAATTTTTCTCATGAATTTCTCTCCGTGGTTTGTATTTTGAACATTATTTTCTATGGGTGGTACCATGTACACTGCAGGTAGGGATGGAAGCAAAGTGACAACTGTTGTGGCGACACCAGGTGCTAGACCAGATCATCCACAGGAAGTTGCATACACGGATACTAAAGTCATTGGCAATGGCAGCTTCGGGGTTGTTTATCAAGCCAAACTGTGTGACACTGGGGAGATGGTGGCGATTAAAAAAGTTCTTCAGGATAAGAGGTTCAAGGTTTGTGTTCCCACACCTCGCAATTAAAATTCGAAATATCCCAAAATCAGAACCAATATATCTATTTATTGATCTCTTTATAATAAATTTTCTCAGCCTATAATTTGAATAATTTAACTCATATAACTCAGAACTGATAAGAACCTCCTTTTCGTGTTTACTAAGCTATTTGAAAGATTGAAAATATGATGTCATATTTTATTAACTATTTCAGAACAGAGAACTCCAAATAATGCGGCGACTTGAGCACTGTAACATCGTAAAACTCAAATACTTCTTCTACTCGAGCGGTGATAAGGTAATTCGATCACATTAATCCAATTATTACCTACGCAAAACACGTTTACAATTCGATGGGCGGATTAAACTCGATCATTCGAAGAGAATTTTTCAACAATTCCTTTTTAAATTCTGGAGCTAGAAACGAAATATTGATAAAAATCCGATTTTCAGTATTTTTCTCGTCTGTTTGTACCAGATAAAATCGTTAACTCTCGAATGATCTATGGCCTATTATAACCGTCAATACGTGAATGATCAATTGAAATCTGTCTACTCCCATGCACGTCGATTATTGGTTTCGCGTGGATTATCTAGCACTCGTTGCAATTGATCCGTAGGTTTTAGTGAAAACGAAAGATAAATTGTTACGAAACTGTTAAATTAATGCATGCACTATTGTTTTGTCCTTTCGTAGAATATCTTAAATGCGACTAATGCAGTTTTTCATGTGTCCGTAAGTTGGAGACGTATCCAGTGCTACCATTTTTTCGGTTTTTTAAACATTTTTATGAGTGAATTTTACTCATTCCCTTTAATGCAGAATCATCCGCTTGATTTGTTTATTGCTGTGATGGAGGAAGTAGAGAAAGCTCAGGTACTGCTTTATTCCAGGAAAGGGTGGGGCAAAATGGATACTCCAGGCATTTTTTTTAATATTCGCAAGTCAGATTTCTTTTCGGAAAATTCTGGAGGAATTATTTCTGGGGTGATAAAAGATAATGGAGGGGAGAGAATAATTTTTACAGACAATTGCTCGGGGTTTTAACGGAAACTGAAGTATCCGTTTTACTCATTGATGAAGAGAGAGTGGAATTGGGACGAGATGAGTGATCAGGTTGTAGGCTTTGGTAGAATTCAGTGATAGTCCTAGTTGGTTCGAGGATTAATCGCGATCATAGGATCAGAAATATATCACATTTTCCTCATCGTAATGCAGTTGGATGATTCAGTAGTGGAGTGATGAATGGAGATGAGTCCGTGATTTTGTCGGTGAGCCTTGAGTTATCTCGAGAATGAAGCGTTTCAGGTGGAAATAGTATGGAATTTTTTCGTGGCTGATGAAATTTCCAGTAAACAATTTCCTCTTACTTTTTGTTCTGAAACATCTCGTTGCCGAGATAATTGCGTATTAAAAAAGCTTCGGAAGAGCAGTTTGTTTCTGTCAACTTGAATATTCTCTAATTAATGTTTAATTATCTCGGAGACGAGGGAGTTTAGGAGAAAAATTTATTGGAGCATTTTAGTAAATGATGAAATTTCCAGGATAAATTTCCAGTCACTTTTTCCTCTGAAATGACTCATTAGAAGGGTAATTGGGTATTTCATAATGCATGCAGAGTCAACTTGTTGTAATTAAAATTGACATTCTCTCTTGACTGTCCGTTTAACTGGGATACTCGAGGTTTCAGGCGAAAACATCAGAGGTCTTTTTCAAAGCTGAAAAAATTACCAATAAAAAAATTCTTGTGACTTTTTTATCTGGAGTTCCTCATTACGGAGATAATTCAATATTTACTCATGTGAAAAATCTTCAGAGGCTTCACTGCTGAATTCTTTGATCAATTGCCGGAAATGTCATCACTAATTGTCATTCTTTCTTTCCGGGGAATTGATTTTTTTTTTAGAAGGATGAAGTGTATCTCAACCTCGTGCTGGAATACATACCTGAGACGGTGTACAAAGTTGCACGGCACTACAGCAAGAGCAAGCAGACGATACCGATGAGTTTCATCAAAGTGAGTATTCCGACAATTCCCAGAACAATTTATCATGTTTCATCATCATCGGGGTTCTTTTTCAGAGAATATAAATAACCAGAAAGTACTCAAGGCCCAGTGAAGGGTACCAGATATTTTTCCATGGTGTTTAAATTTAGATAATGCAATTATGGAGTTTACTGGTGGAATAAAAAATATATTCTCCCATCCATTTTAGTCCCTGATTGTAATCCTTCAGAGAAAAATAATCCAAGCAATGATTTCCCTCTCGAAACACTTGCAATTAAAAATTCAATAAAAATAATTGACGATTACCCGGATGTAATTGACAACTAATCAAGTTATTTGGCATTTCAGTTATACATGTACCAACTGTTCCGTTCTCTGGCGTACATTCATTCGCTGGGCATCTGTCACAGGGACATTAAACCGCAGAATCTTCTACTGGATCCAGAGACTGGTGTTCTCAAGCTATGCGACTTTGGATCAGCCAAACATCTGATTCGTGGTGAACCAAATGTATCTTACATATGCAGTCGTTACTATCGGGCGCCTGAATTAATCTTCGGTGCAATCGATTACACCACGAAAATTGGTAAGATAAGTTAACTCATTCGTTGGATAATCATTTATTTATGAAATATTGATTGGTCTAGATGTGTGGAGCGCTGGCTGTGTACTGGCTGAGTTGTTACTCGGTCAGCCGATATTCCCTGGAGACAGTGGTGTCGATCAGCTCGTTGAAATTATCAAAGTACTCGGTACACCGACACGTGATCAGATAAGAGAAATGAATCCCAATTACACGGAATTCAAGTTTCCACAGATAAAGTCGCATCCCTGGCAAAAGGTATATCTTGTTTTGGTTTGGCATTTTTATTCGATGGGGTAAGGTGGATTTTGTGGGCAATTTGTGGATAATTATCCGTGCAGTTATTATTAGATTGTCTGCATTATTTCACCCTTAATGAGAACAGAATCCATCTGCCTCCGCTCTATTGCAGATCATATTCTCACATTGAAAAATTCACAACAGCTGACGTAAAGTGGAGATAATTTTCACGTCGATTTTCCCTCATTCGTCCAACCTATTTCCATATTCTTCTCGTGATTACAGTGTATGCTCCAACGAATGAGCTCAGCAAAGTGTACCACAAAGCACCAAAAAATTAGAGTAAGTGATTTCTCTTGGAACATGTGCTGCAAATTGCTGTCTCGGATTTTTCTATCTCTGTTTACCTTTTTTATATTCCGATTACTCCGATTTTTTTTTTATATTTTATATTTTTTTACATTTTACCCCAACGCGAACTGACAAACGTCAATTCGATAGTGAAGTTGTAAAATTAAGGGATTGCCATTCGACTTGTGGGTAATTTTTTGGTTTTTCAAAATAATCTGACAGTCGAAGACATGAGCTGTTCACTTCACTATTGAATTCATCATTTTCGTTATTTATTTATTTTTTTTTGGTTATTATGAAATGAACCAGAATTTTTTGAACAAAAATCCAGTTTTTTACTAGCTTAACACGACTAACAAGATTATCATTTGATTTATTTCCATTCTCATGGCAAGATTTACCCGAGAGCCTTTGCAGAGAATATCACTTACTCTAATTAATTCAAATGAGACAATGACAACCAATGATCCAAGAGAGTTCACCAGAAATTTTATACTTGATGCTGTTGGGCTTTGACCTCATACAATGCATATTTTATCATTACCATTCCAATTATTTGAGTGGATTTAGCTGTACCCATGGACGATACCGAGGAGATCCTAGGGAATTCTTTGTACTGATCCTTGAGCGTGAGGATTTTAAAAAATAATATAAAAGCCACTCCCCACCCCCGGAGCCCTCAAAAAAAAAGGAGAGTACTAAAGTAGAAAACCGTCACCACTCGATCTGCCCTTTCCTCGGATTTTCGGAGAATATCTCAGAATCGAAGGGAGATAACGAAATTTTCACGAAATTTTTTTTTCCAGAGCGCGACAGGACCTCCGAAAACTCTGACAAGAAAAATGTTGATATTTTTTTTTATAAATTCTTACATATGTTATGATTCAGTGGAATAATCTCCTGAGGATCTCCTCCCAATGTTGCTGGGCCAAATCCACCTCCAAAAAATTGATTTAAGCTATCTAAACTCCAGGTATTTCGTGCCCGAACACCTCCAGAAGCAATGGAACTTGTTGCCCGACTCCTGGAGTACACACCACCCCTGCGAATAACCCCCCTGGCAGCGTGTGCCCATCCATTCTTCAACGAATTACGAGAGCAAGGAACTCTCCTACCGAGTGGACGTGAATTGCCACCACTATTTAACTTCACAGAACACGAGTTACGTATCCAACCAAATTTAAATTCAATATTAATCCCAAAATACATGCAAACATCAGAGACAACAACCGAGGGACAATCGACAGCTGAGCCAACGAGTACAGCTGCTGGTGGTAGTGGTAACACAACCGACAGTAACGTCAACACGACATCACCCTCCGTCACACAAAGCACCGATCCTAATCAATCGACCATGGCCTAAACTGGCCCATAAGAAAAAAAAAAGAAAGCGAAAAAAAAAGTAACGCAAAATATCTACACCATTAGTTTCCTCATTTCGATTACTTAATTCCCAATAAAAAGTGAAAAGATAAAATTTATCATTTTGCATCGAGAATGCCCCATTGTAAATTGAACTCAACACCCCAGATCGGAGCTGACTGAGTCCATAAAACTAATCGAAATGATGATTTAGATGATATCCTAATGAATTTGGGACTGCGGTCGGGACAGCAATCGATCAGTTTTGCCTCAAATTACCCCATCGGACAATCTCAGCTGTTGATCGAAGGGTTGAATTCAGTGTATATAATAGAAAGAACAGGTTCGTTCTGGAGGCCTCTGATGGTTAATATCCTAAGGATCTTGGTTAAAGATGTAACGTAAAAATTTAATGGAGAAAACCAATGTGTGGTAGCGAGTTAGGATTCGCTTGCATCGTCTTTTTATCGAATTTAGCTTCTTGAACGGGTGCCGGACGTTTTGATAATTGGAACAAGTGGGTAATTGTCGTAAATACTGAAGTATCTATCAATTTATTGTCCCCAGAGCATGGATAATTGCCCCAGCTTCCACCAACGTTCAAATCGCTATTAATATTCTGTTATAGTCGAGTGTATTATTATTAATATTATTTTAATTATCATTTTATTATGATTTATTATTATTTTTTTCTTCTTTTCTCTTGTAATAAATGTGAGAATCTGGAGGTCGCGATTATTTTTCTAATTGTCCAGTGTTTTATGTTTATATTCACGTAAAACATTTTGTTGTAGTGACGAAGGGTTTGCGGGGGGGAAGGGAGGGATAAATTCAGGGAGAGGTTGTACCTAGATTAATGCTCCATTGGCCTTTTATATATAGTGAAGAATCATTAGGGAATATTAGAGAGTTTAATGATGCGATTCGATGTGTCGTTTATTTGGTGGAAATTATTTAAGTAAAAAGATACAAAAATGCTTATTTTACTGACTGAAATAGGATGTACACAGGGGGTATCATACTTGTGCGATATCATTGCCTCGCATAATTGTTATATTTTCTTCATTCTTTTTTTTTCAATTTCTGGACGTATATAATGGGCTGTTGTGGTCAACAGCAGGAAATTAGATCGATTAAATAAATGCCTTTAACATTAATTATTTGTATATTTAAATATTAATTATTGACGATGAAATTTAATGGTAATAACACCAGTTGTAAGTTGATAAGTGATTTTTCTTTTCATTTATTCTCTTGTTTGTTTTCATAGGAATCCCTCATCCAGTTGCTATAATTCGTGGTTCGTCGGTGTTTTTTTTTTTTTTTGAATTCGAACAATTGTCTGGCACGTCATTCACACATATCATCCAATTCTCGGGGTAGAGAACTGAATTTTTTGGAACTCGGAGGTGTTTTTGTTCTTGTTTTGACACCCTGTGAATATTTATTACAAATTGCCGAAGACTTCATTTTCACTTGACTTTTTTTTCATTCTTTGACTTTTTTCGTCGATCGACATCGCCGAGTTGAGTTTTTTTTTTCTGTCCCTGTTAGATAAAAGGACGATGCAATTTAATTAGATGAAGAAATTGGAATTCTGTACAAATAAGAGATGAAGGCACGACACCATCCACATCCCAATTCTACATTTGTCCGTTGCGAGTGGAGTTGAGAGGAGTAAGGAGTGAAGTGGTGGAACGAGATGATTCCATTTATTTCTGAGGCCTTGTAGACAATTAAGGCTACGAAAAAATTGAAAATTGCCCTTGAATTCCCAAACACCCGATAAAAATTTTCCAAAAAATTGATAATTCATCTTCAAAATTTGCTTCAAGGAAAAAATGAAATTGTCATTTTCTCGTGAAACTAGTAATTTTTCAGATTAATTGATATTTAACAACACTGTACACAATTTGGGAAGTGAATTAATATTTATTCATTGATCCTGAATGGCTCTCTTGTTCTGCCAATTCACTACCGATGATTGTTGTGCCCAGAGGATAGTTGGAATGATCAGCAGAGTTTAAAAATATTATTGTGAGAGCCACATGTTGCGTCTTGCACCCTGACACGCAGTAAAAGAAACAATTCCTGTAAGTAAAATGAAGAAGAGATTTTCCCCGTCTCCCTGTAGCGAATTATCTTGATTTTAGTCTGATGATGAATAAAATTCCTGTCGGAGTGCAAGACTTCCCAACAATCCTTTATTTAAATAAACCGTATCTTCCGCAATAACTAAAACCATTTGACACATTATTCCTCGGGCACTCGCTTTCACAATAAATTGAAAAAAAAAAAAAATCCCTCAATATCTTCAAAAATGGATGAATGCTTCGTTTCCCCAGAATAAAAAAATTTATCGGAGAGCGTTTTTACACACTTCTAGAGAGCAATGTAATTCAAGAAACAGCACGCTTTCATAGTTTTCACTTTTTCATAAATCCAAAAAGCTAGAGAATATTTAAAAAATATATATAAAACGTTGTATTAAAGAGAAAACAAAATATTGATACGAAAAATTGTTTATACGGTACATCTCAATCATGTACATTTGGCGATTGTGCCTGTTGCAAAAAGCATTGAATTAAAAAAATACTCGAGGTCTGGAAAAACATCAGCTTATAAGGGATACAATTTCTTAATCGTAACAACGTTTACCGTTTTGTGTAATCGCAGTGCAGAGTGCGTTAAATGCTCATTACCGAGTCGCAAGGAATGATTAACATTTTATGGAAAAAAAAATTAATCATTCTGATAAATTCCAACCTGAGGAATTAAAATGATGAAATTTTCGTTTAAAGGTGAAAAAAAAAATAAAGCTCATACGCAATTGTGCGCTTTCTAACGCAGTGGCTTTCCCTAAAGTAAAAGAGAGGAAAAAAAAAATTCAAATGAAATTGTCATTCCCATGAGGTATGCATGCCATTAAAAATCACTGGTGGAGAGGTGAAATGAGATTCGTTGATTAATCATCAGCGGACTATTGTAATATTTCTCAAAATAGTTTATTTAAAAACAAATTGATTCATCTTATTTCCTCCTCCACTCATCAATCAACTAATCCTCACTCCCACGATTAACATAAATGAATCTAGTATAATTAAAAGACCTCAATGAGGCAGCCCCTGAGAGCAAGTACGAGATAAATTTCAGTGTAAAACCTCGTAATTTTTATTTGTGAATGTACTATACTAGAGAAAAATTGTTTAATACATTGCACTGCACTATAATCATGGGGCAGACAACAATGATATAAAGAAAATTGATTAAGGAAAGGTAATAAAGACGAGAAAGATGTGAAACACTAGACGTATAATGCTAATCAGTAAAGAAAAAAAAAACTTAAGTCTATGAAGAAAAGATAAATTACAGAATTCATTTTATTTTCTTTCGCTGGTGCATAAAGAATAGAACGGGATAATTGAGTGTAAACGATAATTTTTTTTTGCGGATGTGTGAGTGGTTGATGCGTTGTGTGATGAAATGAAATAATTTTCGAGTGTTAATGAACGTCGAGGGGTGAGAAATGAGGGGAAGTATTTAAAAAAAATTTTGAAAACGTGAGGATTACGTGAGAAGTTCAATAAAAATTCAAGAATGAAGGAGCATATACATACATATATGTATGTAATATATGATAACGTGAGGAAAACATGTATATGAATATGTATATGTATGTATAATTATATGAATTACACACTATACGATAATTGTAGCAATTATATCATCATATTATTATAAATGTATTGACACGAGAGTTGGCCGTTCTATGATAACAAGATATGAAAATCGAGTCTCGGACGAGCCATATAATACTACTGTACATTTTTGTGGTTTATTTAACAATAAAAACATTAACAATTAAGCCAATTCGTCTGGGAAACAGTGGGACAAGTTATCAATGATTTTTCAATTACCTCTGGAGTATGGATTCCTGGAATATGATTATTTATTAAAATTTCTTAATGAGAAATTGAGGATTTATTTCCTTTGATTTTTTTTATCTGGTCAGAATTTGAGTCAGGTAAAAAAGGAATTCTCTGAAGCTGTTGGACATCTGCCGATGAAATTCTGTAGCTCTTGGAGATGTCAGTTAACCTCCAAAGCCACTGACAAATTTCGACTGGTTGATTTTTCGCTAATTCACGCTGATTCCGGTGTTTTTGGTACTCAACACGGGTTTTTATAATTACTAGAGCAAAATGAGTTCTATCGGTACTGGAGTAAGTATTTTAAGTAGCATTTATTTATATTTAATCCTAGGTAAACAATCACTTTGAGTGGAAATTAACGGATTGTATTGCTGTTGAAGAATTGTCAAGTTAACCTGCATTCGTCAGAGGATTCAATTATTATTGTCTCACAAAAAGTATCAGAAAATCGAGAAGATAATAAAATTTCCTGTGAGATGATGTCGGAACTCTCAAAAAGGCGAAAATGAGAAATAAAATTTTCCACCCTCACCCCCGGGGGGTGATCTATGATTTTCGGGGGAGGAAAGTAATATTTTTTGTAAAAGGAGATTTTTTCATCAGTCAACGATCGCTTCCCCGTTAATTCCCCTCATATATATAAATAAAAATGAAAAATGAGGAACCTATAGAAATGAAAAAAAAAAAAATTCCCTCGACCCAGGCCCCAGGAGCTGCAGGTGAAAATTTTGCATGATCTTTCATTTAAAATTCCGCATCTAAAATTTTATCCAGGAGGAACTGAAATCACAAAGGCATTGTCTCATCTCATTTCACAATTCCCTTACCAGCAGATTCCCTGAATGAATAAAACAAATTTATTATTCCGCACACTCGCGTTTCTTGATATTCTGTATTTTCTAAGCAAGCGGAATTTCCTTTATAATTCACCAGAACGGAGATGCACTTAATGAGTATTATTCAATCAAGAGTACTTCCTCAACATGAGGAAACGAAAGTTCTTCGCTGAAAAATCCCGAGTGACGTATAATTATTCGAGAATTATCTTCCCTCACGAATCTCACTGACAGGAATTAATCAATTTCTTTGAATTCCACCGCTATAATAATAGATGTGAATTTCTCATTCTCATTTCAGTACGATCTCTCAGCATCGCAGTTTTCGCCCGACGGCAGAGTCTTCCAAGTGGAATACGCCCAGAAGGCAGTGGAGAACAGCGGGTAATTGAGACTTCAATCATAATTATCCCAGCTTCAAGGCTAATTCCCCCTAGTAAATCATTCAATCAGAATCTGTGAATTAAAAATATTAATTTCCCTGTTCCGATTGTCCTGGCTGTACACAATGATTAATTTCCCAATCCGATTGATCTTCGACTTCCTAATTTCCGAATGGAGTAACACCTAGTGATCTGTTCACTGAATTCCAATCGGTGTTTGAGCTTCACACAAATGATATCTCCACAGCCGAATCTCTCTGTAAGATTCCCTCGAATAATAGAACTGCTATCAATCCATTGTCATTGACAAGACGCTCCAATGAATGAGCTCGTTATCAATGCTTTGTAGAAAATAATTGAACTCCCGATTTCTACAATAGCCTTGCATGCGAGCGAAATCTTTGTCATTCGAAAATGATGGCATCACAACTCACAATTCCCTCACGTTCTACAAGTTATATGACGATACATTCCGTGGTACGCCTTTGAAATGTTTTATTAGCTACGGAATATCTCATTATCTCTCATCGATTCCTCAGAACCCATCACAAAATTTTCTCTCATCCTTTGACATTCCCTGCCGGTGGATTTTCTTATTTATTTCTATTTTGATTTGATTTCTTTGATTAATTTGATTATGTCATACCTTAAACACTGAGAATAATTATGAGCTATGTGAAGTTGGCATCGAAGTTTGAAAAATCTAACTTTTTTTTGTTGGTTTGGATTGTACTCATTGAGTACTTGAATGTACCCTGTGCACTTTTTTT
>NW_011887833.1:209367-229450 GCF_000806365.1 Fopius arisanus
ACAAAAAAAAGTGCACAGGGTACATTCAAGTACTCAATGAGTACAATCCAAACCAACAAAAAAAAGTTAGATTTTTCAAACTTCGATGCCAACTTCACATAGCTATAATTATGTGACTCTAGAGAGTTGAGCTACACTTTGCATGTCTGCGCCCATTATTTTTAATATGAATATATGAAGAGAATCTGACTGTTGCGGGTAATTTTTGAGTTGGCGAACGTACCGGATTTTCCAACCACCAAGAGACGGTCCTGATTCTTTGATTTGATCTCGCGACTTTATTTGCAGAACCGTAATAGGCCTTCGCGGCAAAGACGGAGTGGTATTTGCAGTGGAGAAGCTAGTGACATCAAAGCTGTATGAGCCAGGTGCAAATAAAAGAATCTTCAACATCGATGAGCACGTGGGAATGTCTGTATCAGGTTTAATATCAGACGCTCGTCAAATAGCAGAAATAGCAAGATCAGAGGCAGCGAGTTATCGTGCACAGTATGGAATTGGAATACCAGTTAAATATCTAAACGAGAGAGTTGCCATGTACATGCACGCTTACACACTGTACTCAGCAGTGAGACCATATGGCTGTTCAGTTATACTCGGTGCTTACGAGACCGATGGTCCTGCCATGTATATGATTGATCCATCTGGTGTATCTTACGGCTACTTTGGCTGTGCCGTTGGTAAAGCCAAACAATCAGCCAAAACTGAAATAGAAAAGCTCAAATTGAGTGACATGACTTGTAGAGAACTTGTCAAAGAGGCTGCGCGCATTATTTATCTCGTTCATGATGAACTCAAGGACAAGCAGTTTGAGCTTGAGATGAGTTGGGTTGGAGCACACACCAATGGCAAACACCAACGTATTCCACATGAGATCAAAACTGAAGCTGAGGCGAAAGCTCGTCAGGCTATGGCTGAGGACTCGGACAGCGATACCGAGGATATGTAGAATTTATTGTCTCGTGGCTTATCTTTTTTTTTTATTATTATTAATTATTGTACTGTGAACTGATACTTCTTGGATTAAATGATGGATATGATGGAAACGAATTGTTGGGTTATTTCTGTATTTACAGTTTTTCAGGTTTTTTTTAATTAGCAGGTCGAGTGCTTTCGTTAGGGGAATTAGGGGCTTTCGATTTCTCCATTATTTTTCGTGGCGTTTCATCTGTGAGGTTTAGTGATAACGAGCATCATCCAGTAATCTCGTTAAACTGGCTCAACTCTTTTTGATGTAACGATCGAGTTATTTCCTCTTGTACGTGCGTCACGGTTCTCGGAATTATGGATTGTTACTGGTAAATTGGTAATCGATTGTTCGGGGGTGAAATGGGTTACTGTTTTTGGGGGATTATTATTTTTTTTTTAATAATAAAATTCAGAACATGGATTTTCCGTGGTTTTATTGCCGTAAATCTTCGGCAAATTAATTGGAAATTAATGAAATGAAATAAAAATCACCTTGAGATGTTCCGAATCACCTGCCGCTCATCAATTCCAATACTATCAATTTTTTAATTTCAGTACCAGACAGGCCATTTGTCATTCAATTCGTTTGTCATCGAAAATAATTCCCGAGAGATACTTCTATCGTTCACAATCAAGATTATTTTATTTTCAACAAGAAATATTAAATTGACATTCTCGAGACATTTTAGACCGCTCGATCAAAGCGAGTTCCATTCGCGAAAAAAAATTGTTTCATCGACTAGTCGTTGAAACCCGGGACATTTGAACGAACATGTGGCGGGGGTAATGCGCATGCCAACTAAAATCCACCCCCAAAGGCTTCAAACCGCTACATAAGGGATGAAAGTATCAAAGACAGCAATCAGTTGGGACGCGGTACACGCGACTCCACAAACCACCGGGAAGTATAGAAAATATTTTAGAAATATTTTTCTACACAATTTTTATAATAAAATGGATAGCGAAATACCAATTCCACAGGGATTGAGTAGTGAGGCGTGCATAGGGGTGGCTGTTGTTCTAAGTGCAATTGGATTTTGTGGTTTTACGTTTAATCTACTTGTTTTGATAATTATTATAAGTGATTCCCATCACCTCTGGACACCCGTAAATGTTATACTCTGGAATTTGGCGGTATGTGATTCTGTGGGAGTTGTATTTATTTTTCATGTAGTCAGTATTCAAATTATCGTTAATTTATTACGAAGGAGTAAGACAGATCCTGGAAATGGATTGGTTTTTCAAGTTATTGGAGACTGGATACTGAAATGAGAACTGACAATTATCGAAATGACTGAGACAATTCGCCGGCTGTATCGAAAATTTTTTACTGGAATTACTGGAACGATATGGAATTTTTATTGAATATTTATCTTTGATCGGAGACTCGAGAGGAATTGAGAGGTAATTGAGTGAATTATTTCCATCGGTGAATCAATTAAAAATCGAAAGTTTTCTCTGATATTCAGAGATCGCGAGAAATTGAGAAGAAATTTTTAATAATTATAAATATTTTCTTCCTGTGGGGAGAAAAAAAAAATTTATTGGATTGGGAAAGTCAATCAAGTCGGTAATTAATAACAATGTCAATTGTTGCGGAAAATTTGTTAATTGAGGAGGTGATGCTTGATATCGCATCGACTTTATTCGAAATTCTCTCCCGAGGGTCAATTAGCGCGGGAAATAGTCTGGCAAATTTCCAGACAATTTTTTTCGGTTGAATTCATTAACGATCAATTACAACAAGTCAATAATTATTACTTCTACCGATTTAATTGAGAAACTAAAATTTTTACCGATGACTGATTCACTCTTCCCCGAGTCCACTGAAATTTCGAATTTCAAATGAAAATTTTTTCTTCAAATGAAATTTAAATCGCATTGAATCTCCCGATGGATGCCATTTTATCATGTGTTCCGTTTTGCCTGGGTCTTCCCAACGTTAATGCTTTTTTGGGAAAGTTGGGTGATTTCAATGAGTGGAAAGAAACGAAGAGGAATTGATGAAGAGTGGAAGGTCGATGCTGAGATGAAAAGCTTTCGTATCATCTCGATTAATTCCAGTTGTAGTGCTTTTAACTGGAATGAAAATTCGAGGGAAAACCATTTCAATTCCAGGAGCTGTCTTTTATGCACTCAGGAGAGAGCTTTATTTCATAAATATTTTGTAGTTGGGGGATTTTTTGGTTGCCCTTCTTGGGAATCCACTGGCCCTCGTGTCGGCGATCAAGGGTGGATGGTACTGGAGCCACAGCACGTGCCTATGGTAAAATATTCCATTCATCAATATTAAAAAAAATACTCCCCATCCGTAGCGGCACAGAAAAAAAAAATCCTACCGAAAAACCAACGATAACGAAAATTTTCGAATTAATATTGCAATCTCTACGTTTGATCAATCCAAATAATTAATTAATCTGAGCCCAACAACTCTCGAATGCCGAAAAACAAATGGTCAAAAATAAAAAATTCCTTTTCCACTTGAATCAGCATTATCCTGAGTAATTGAATAAAATTGAAAAGCCAAATGAAAGAGGAAAATGGCATCTCCTTTAGGGGCAGGGATATTCCTCGAAAAGGCAAGTGATAGGTGAACCAACTTGTTACGCTTAACGTTTTCGATGCTATATTGATTTTTATTGCAACCAATAATCACGAATTGGATCACGAAATAGCGTATCGGAGCACTCGTGGAGTATTAACTGTTGCTCATTACATCAAGATATTGAATTACACGGATCTATTGTTACCAATTATTGCTGTGACGTGTAATTTCGTAGGTATGCCTGGATCATGTCGACATTGGGATTTGCTAGCATCGGAAATCTCACGATGATGGCACTGGAAAGATATTTGTTTGTGGTCAGACCAATGTTGAGTGTGAGCATCAAGTGGGTGATATTATCAGCGAAAATTTTGTTTAAAAAATCATTAGACTCGGTGCTTTTTTTTATGGTGAATTTATTGTGAAAGATTTCTAGAATTGTAGAGATTCTTTGAAAATTCATGAAAAAAAAGCATTGGAGTTTAAAATGAATTTTTTCGTAGAATCTTTGAATAATGGAATATATTGATGATCGATATATTTTTTAAGAACTGCCATGGCCTTGAGTGGTGTAGTGTGGGTGTATGCTGTCAGTCTGAGTCTGCCTCCGTTCTTCGGATGGGGCAGTTATGGATATGAACCAGGAAATGTATCATGCAGTGTCTCCTGGGAAGTGCACAATCCCGCAACTCACAGTGATACATACATTGCATTCATATTCTTATTTGCAATGATAGTCCCCGTTATACTGATATCAGCGAGCTACTTCGGAATAATTTCGACATTGAAGAAAGTTAAAAAACGCACAGGTACGTCATGTCTCATTACCCGACATGCCTGCACGAAAAATCATAATAAATTATTAACATTTCTCATGGGATTTCAATCAAATAATCTAGTTATTTATCAATTGCTCAATTTCTTTCCTCCGGCGTTTCTTTCTGTGTTTCACCGAGAATGCCTCAGCATTGTCGTGATTTTTCATTTCGTCCGTTTTTCTCCTCTCCCTTTGGAATCTCCCCCTGAAAAATTCTCCGTTTTCGTGACGATGAAAGAGAAAAGGCTTGTATGACTACGTCGATTGCAGAATACAGCAATAAACGTTGGCATCGAGAATTGAAAGTCTAGCTCATGTCTCAGTAATTGTGGACAGACCTCCGAGGGAATATTCCGGTTGGTGGTTCTGAATTATTAAGTTTGGAGGATCCCCAGAGGTTTGCCCTCGCTCCCGGATATCTCACATGACCACTCTTCAGAGTATGAAGAAAATTGGGATTCTCCCGAAAAAAATTCATCATCCACGTCCTCGGCAAAAAAAAATGCTGATGGATGCCCGGGGCTTTTGCTTTTAAAACACTTGAACAAAGTCTTTCTAAATTTTCTAATCAATCAGTTCAGGCTTTTTATCACACTCTGCATGCCAAGAAAGTTTATTCTCGGCACAAAGAATTGTTGATGATCTCAATGCAAACTTCACTCGTCCTAGTTTTTGACACAACCACGACAATCATTTTTTTTCTTTAAGTTACGGATAGCGCGGTTTCAATGCCCCATTCACTCGTGAATTTTTTAGTAAATGGATTTTCTTTCACTCAACAAAATATCCCAAGTTTATATTCCGTTAACCTGGATGAAAGCTGGTGGAAGTTTCCATGTGGAAATCAAAATGCACGTGCGGAAATTGAAAATTGAAAATTGAAAATTTCATTCGAGAAAACTCAACTCTCCGGAAACAATCCTAGAATTCAAAATTTCGCTGACGTTTCAACACAGCAAATAAAAAATTAAACATTATCACAAATTCATAATTTCAATGGAATGAAATAAAATTATTGTCCGAGCAACCGGTTGATGAAATTTTTTCCCTGACAGGTGGCACACGCCGACGTGAAGTAAAAGTGACAAAAATCGTAGCACTTATGATTATAGCATTTCTCGTAGCATGGACACCATACGCAATACTAGCACTAGCAGCTCAATATTTCTACGTGAGTAGAAAAAAAAAATAGAATAAATAACAATTCACCGAAATTCCCTTGACTGATGATTAAAAAATTTCGTTGCAGTTCCAGCCGTCAGCTTTGGTCGGTGTCCTACCGAGTCTACTTGCCAAATCATCGATATGTTATAATCCAATTATTTATGCCGGTTTGAACGCCCAATTTTCTCAGTCTGTTAAAAAAATGCTGGGTATCAAGGAGGTCAGGGGCAGCAGGAGTAAAGGAGCTGTCAGTAGTCAAACGACTGGAATCGTTTTGACAACGAGAATCGAGAGAAATTAAAACTGTTAACGGTTGTTGATTAATATAATCCACGAGGACATTATCCTCGGTTCAACGAGAATTTTTATTATTATCCTCGCGTCGTCAAGCCTCAGATGTGATTTCGTTACATCATGATAAAGATTTATTGCTGTTAATAAAGTCGATATATTCTGGGAAAAGTTGTGATTCAGTAGTCAAGTGGTAAAGCATTGGAGATTCCATCTTCGCTCGCCTAAACTCAATTATTTCCGTAATGAGCGACTCCGAAGAAAGATCAAACGCAGATTTCACTCACCAAAAGTTGTCCTCTGAAGTTTTATTGAAAACCCAGTAATCTCTTTGACATTCTATTTTCAAGAAAAATTCCCCTCATTTTGAGGCACTTGCTGCATTAATTTGCATTTCAATTCTCCGAATTCCGCAACGAAATGGTTAACTAGAACTGCATTTTTCGAATCGAGTTTTTACCGAATACCTCCTAACAGAAGGAATATAGCGATATTTTTGTAAAGATATTATTTCTGGAGACCAATGAGAGCTACAAAAAATGTTCTATTCAAAATATCATTATCTCCCTCCAGTTCCCAGCATTTCCCCAGCAATTATCGTAATTCGCGAGTAGAATTGACGAAATGGCAATGACCGTTTGGATTTCTTCGCGAAAAATCTAGGATTGAGGATTATTTCTTCGTGAAAGGAAACGATTCATCCTTTGACAACGGAATTGTCACGGGATTATCGTTCGCTTAATCATGCGAAAAATAGCGGTACATGTTGAATGATCTGGAATTATAACAAGAGGTACGAGATGTCCGCAATTTCACCAGGTGTTTACTCGATGTACGTTCAAACAGTACTTACACTTCATGGCCATAACTCGTTTGTCATTCCAATCCACATTGTCGCTTTTGCAAACACCGTCAATTAGTATTTTACGCAGACACAGTGCATACCATTGTGCAATAATATCAACGAAATTATACTCACGAGTTATTTACTGTTTCACTTTCTTCAGGTCTTACTTTCCACATTAGTCCCATTCACAAACATTTTTTTCCTTCAGAAAATAAAACATTCTGGGAAATTCATTCATTCCGCTGAACAAATTAATTTTTTTTTTGTTGTCAAATTTGGAGTAATCAAATGATTAACCTTTATTTTCCACTCAATGCCTCTCCCCTTTTTTCGGCTCATTAAATGATCAATTCGCATGTTGGATTTTGATTACATTTTTTTTCCAGCCCCTAGACGACTAAAAACCGGTAAATCCCTGCAAAAAAATCGAATCCCTTCCCACAAAACAATTTTTGTCATCTCCGGAATTCCCAGATGCCTGTCGTCCGAGAAAACCAATCTTACAAATATCCTTTCTCCGTAATTTCACATCCCCCCTCCACCCAGTAATTTTCATTCCCCCAAATGCATCACTTTCTTTCTCACGATTCGATCGAAAATCGTTTGTTTTCTATTTCAATAAAAGATACAGTCCCTCACCCGTAGTTCACCGCTCGTGAAAATAAAACGACGATATAACGATAAAAAAAAAATGAACAAAAAAAAAATAAAAGAAAAACCGAAAAAGTGGTGGGGCAAAACTCTCTCTGTCTCTCCTGAGGTGCCCAAAGACTCTGGGACTAGTGGTCAGTCAAACTTTCACACTCAGAGTGAATATTTCAGAGGAAAATCCTCGTACCCAGAGTTTTCTTAAACAATTCCTCGAAAATCCCCGGATCATCACTCAAATCCACCAATCCCTCACCTGACAGATAACGAAATAGACAAAAAACCTAGATTAAAAATAAAAAATAAATTCAAGAATGCATATTTTATTATACCAATAACAAATAATAATAAATAATCAATGAGTGGTGATTTGTAAGTGTCTTTCAATGTGAATATCAATACCATGTGAAATGTGGAGTAATTGTTATTATCATTGTACATTATTATTTAAATAAACCAAGTGAATGACTGGGTGGTACGAAGATGATAAATAAATAAATGAAAAATGAGATTGCTGTGAGTTGAAAGGAAATTACCATGAGGATGAGTGAAGGTGCAATGGTGCAATGATAATTCACGAAAATTTAGCATGACAAGGGATTATTTAGCATGATAATAACTGGACGTCAACCTGGAGAGTGGAAAATAGAGTAAAAATTATTTGGATGCTATTGCTGGTGGACAGTTGTATAAAGTCTCGCTCATCGTTGGAACATCGGCATTTCAGATTTTTATTTATATTGTTGTATTGGAAATTGATAGGGTAATGATGTCAGCCGGTCTGATTGTCATCCTCTGGGTTATCACTGGTATCACCAGTGGTTACAATGTACTTTTGGCAACAATGGGGGGTACTAAGTCACATACTGTTCCATTTGTTGCACTTGGTACTGCGTTGAGGGCCAGAGGACACAATGTCACTCTTGTCAGCGCTTTTCCTGGACCTGCAGCTAACAATGGACTTCGAGAGATCGTCCCTTCCATTCTCGAGGTGCCTTTTCATTCATTTTTCACATCATTCTCACACCTAAATTGCAAACTGGAGGAATTTTTTAACGGAATAATTTACTCTTCAGATTAGAAAGAAAATTCTCATTTTTACGCAACCGATGTCTCGAATTTAATAGTAAATTCCTGGAAATCCACCGATTTGGGGGATAAATTTTCATGACTGATAACAAAAAAAAAAGAAATAGAGTGGTTTTACTGTTCCGTTCACTCCTCAGATTTTTTCCCATTCAATATAAATTCATATTTTCTCTTTTAATGTAAATAATGCGGAGTAAAATATTTACGATGCTCTAAAAGGCTTACATCGGTAACTACACATCAGAATGGGATCTCGTTGGTGCAAGATACAGAAACGAGTTACCACTTTCACCGTGGGATGCAATGAGATATGGTTGGGAGTCATGTGAAGCTCTATTGCGAGATGAGAGTTCAATAGCTCAATTGAGAAGACCCGAATTATCGGAGGTAAATGGGCCAGAGCGTTGGGATATCGCTGTAATCGATGGGGCCTTTCCGGAGTGCCTCCTCGGGATCATCCACAAGGAAAATATTCCCACCATGATGTTGAACACGGTAATTCGTGATAGAAAAAATTATTTACCCCATATCTATTATTTAAATCATTCATTTATTTGTAGTAATCATAAAAAAATCTAATCACGTACTTTCGTCACCTCCGTACAGTCGAAAAACAATTAGGAGAATATGTTTATGATAATCAGTGTAATTCGCGGTGTGAGGTGTTAAAAATTCTTGACCGAAACTTCCTACACACCTTTTAAAATTTTCAATGCTATTAGAGCTATACTAAAACCTCAAGGACTAAAAAATTAGAGTCTTAAAAATCTTGGGGAATTTCGGAAGCTCTCAGCGGAGGCTTTGCCAGGAATATCTCCGAGTCAAAGGGAGATACATAAATTTTAATGATTTTTTTTTTGAGAAATCAATGGAAAAATCTTTTGCGCCGATTAATTTATCGGATTTTTTTCAATAAAAATTACTTTTCCATCAATTTTATTTTGTAGAAATTCAACGAGTTCATTTGTATGCGGGAGATCTCGCGGGAAATACTGAATATTGATATGAGATTCCCCCGGAAATCCGCAGACATTTTCCAGGACTCTACAATTTTCCGAAAATGTATTGAATTCAATTTCCAGAAATATCCAGAAATTTAATATCAAAAGTAGAAGAATCAAAAGAATAAAAAAAATCAAAAGTGCCAGAAGTTAATCGAAATTGTTTTTTTCCCCTGGACGTAAAAGATTTTTTTTTGCAGGTCGCCCTGTACGAGGGTTCGATATCCCTCCAGGGAAACCCCTCCCCGTGGTCGATCATCCCCTATTTTGGCCGAGGCTACACCCAGGACATGAACTACTTCGAGAGAATCATCAACGTTGCCTGTCTCTCAATCATCAAGACCATGCACTGGTTCATGGTCACCAACTTCATTCAACCGACACTGCGCAAATATTTGAGTGAGTAAATTCAATTATCCCAGAATTAAGGAAGCGGAAGAGAAACTCCAGGGGTGTTTGAAGGAAGCCGTTATAAATGTTCTGAAGCACATGTAACATTAAATACCGACAGAATTCTGATCAACTACGAGTGAATATAATTTTTTGCGTAACGATTACGCAATCCTGAGGATGCCTCGGGCAGAATATCACGCGATAGAAAATCGTCGACGAGGAGTCATGCAACAATTAATGGCTTAATAGATTTTTTTTTGGGCATTTGATCACTTAAAATGGTCGGGTTATTCCCACCAACCGAACGCTCAACTGATTAGAAATTCCTTCTATTTTTTTCGGGTTTTTAACCCGAAGATTCTGAAATAACCTTTTAAGCTGTCTAATGGATTATCTCTCCACAAACATTAGGAGTAGCAATCAAGGTCTCGCTCCATTACGGGATGAGAATTTTTTTTTCCACTCATCCTACAGTAAATTTGAATTATGGTAGTATTTACTTGGAATAGGTAGAATATTAGATGAACGAGTTGGGTTTTATGGAGAATGAAAATGAATGTGAATGAGTTGATATACATATATTATTTTTATTTATTTAGTATAAAAAATGTGAATGGTTTTTTTTTTTAATTCACCCAATTGATATGGCGTAGGATACGAAGTACCAGACGTTCGAGAGCTGATTTCAGAGGTCCCAGTGACTCTGCAAAACAGTCATTACGCAGTAGCAGACTCTCTCCCATATTTATCGAATGTCGTAAACGTGGCCTGTCTTCATTGTCGTCCCCCACTGGCCCTCAGTCCGGATCTAGAATCATTCCTACGAAAAGGTACACATTAATACGATTGTAAAAAAATGAATGACGCATTTAATTAAATCCTCTTGAGAAAAAACAGGAAGTCTTCAGAGTAAATATTGATGCCTTTCAAGAATATCTTAATGAAGATGATGGAGAATCATTCATTTATGTTGATAGGATTCATATTTGTATCCATGGGGTCTTCCGTGAGGGCCTCGGGGATGCCTGATGGCCTCCGGGAGATGTTTGTTGCTGCTTTTTCCACTCTGCCTTTTAATGTTGTGTGGAAATGGGAAGGTGGAAAAATTGATAACTTACCGGGAAATGTGAGAACTGGTGCGTGGTGGCCACAGCAGGAACTCCTCGGGCACAAGGAGTTGAGGGGTTTTGTCTCACATGGTGGACTCTTATCTCTTCATGAAGCTGCTTATCATGCTGCACCCACTCTTGTGCTGCCGGTTTTCTGTGATCACGATGGAAATGCTGCACAAGCTGGTACGCAACCATTTTTTTACACTCGATAATTAATTGAAAAATTTTCACTATCCAAATTCTCAAAATTTAATTCTTCTGGGAAAAATTCTACTCCACCTTTTCTTGAATTTTTGAATATTCAATCAATTTTTTTCAATAATCAGATGCACGGAAAAAATTGCGTGGAAAATTTTGCATGCGGAGAATTTCTCTTCCTTGTTTGAAAAATATTGAAATTTGTCCTTTTGTATTCTAATTTTCTCGCAGTAAGAATCAATTTCCATGCGGCACTCCTCCAGAATTCGTGAGGAATAATAATTTTTTTTTCAGATTCCCATACCATCAATATTTACAATAAAAACTTTCCTAGATTCGTGTCACATCAATTCAATTATCAAGGCAAATTACCGCGAAGTTTGCATCAACGGATTGATTAAAAAAAAAAATTCCGGATTGTCAGCACATGTCAGAATTTTTCTTGGTTTTTTTTTCGGAACGTCAAATGTGCCCGAATATCTCCATTCAATTGAAATACCAGATGAATACAGCCAATTGCTTTCATGACTGTATTACAATGGAAATGCCGTTCGTGTCATTCACCATGAAATTGTGTCAATGAAATTTACAAGAGCGTAACTTTTCTCTCCTTTGGCACAATTTTTTCAGCGCAATTCTTCCAATGAAAGAATTTCCGTCTGTATTCATTTCCAGTTAATTGGTTTTATTATCTCCGTCGAGAGACCGCACGGAGAGAAATTCTTTTCGAAATTTCGCTCGAACAATACCAATTCCCCTTTCCTCAAAATTTTATTGGATATCATAAACAAAAAAAAATATTTTTATATTATTCACGAGAAAGAAATTGAAAAAAAACATCCCTTGGTTTTTAATTGAAGAATTTCTCTTCCTGGGGTGCAGCGGATTCGGCTTTTTGAATCATGTTGAGACGAATTTCACTCGAACAATACCAATTCCCCTTTCCTCAAAATTTTATTGGATATCATAAACAAAAAAAAATATTTTTATATTATTCACGAGAAAGAAATTGAAAAAAAAAATCCCTTGGTTTTTAATTGAAAAATTTCTCTTCCTGGGGTGCAGCGGATTCGGCTTTTTCCTGAAATTAAATAGTTGACGAATTATTCAGCATTCTTTGCTCTCAAGTGCACATTTAGTTCAACGAGAAGTTTTGTGATTGAGGAGTCATTAATTTATCAAGTTGGAGTCTCAAGAAAAAATGAAAAACACGGAGTGCAATCAAAAGTTGTAGTGAGCCCGGAGTATTGCATAATTCTTGTACCCCATGGGTAGCTTTTATTTTTTAAATTCTTGCTACATCTCTGGGCCCTCTGCAACTTTTTTTTTTATTGAGTACGAGATGTACAACTCGTTGAAACTCCTCGGAGGGTAGCAACTTTGTTTGCAGATGACGGGGCAGAAAATTCACGTGGTCTGAATCAATTTTTCGTCGATTCTCATGAATAAATATTGAAGTATTCACAATATCGTGGGCTCTCACGTGTTTACACTCCACAAAAAAAAATCCTAGAGTT
The DNA here is from genome assembly GCF_000806365.1 of Fopius arisanus. Classification (NCBI taxonomy): domain Eukaryota; kingdom Metazoa; phylum Arthropoda; class Insecta; order Hymenoptera; family Braconidae; genus Fopius; species Fopius arisanus. The sequence continues at coordinate 221,959 of NW_011887833.1, forward strand.
CCTCGGAACATTTTTCAAGAATCAGAATTGTCCCGGTCGCTTTCAAAAATATCAACGCGAATTCATTTTAAATCGGGGCTATAAAAAAAATATTTCAATTAAAAAATGAAGTTTTGAGAATTCAATTAAAATGAATTTATATTTCAATTGGTTTTTGTGCGAGGGAAATTTAATATTCAACACAAAATGAACGGCATTTTTTCTCTAATTACTTCCGGGAATTCAATACCGAAAAATGGAAAAAAGCTCTTATTCCCTTCTGTATCACCAGTACCTCATCGAATTCTTTTCCTGTGTGAAGCTGTAGTATTCACTGTTTAAGCATGCATATGCCAGGCAAATAGCCATTGTATACTCTACAAAGAGCGACCAACGATTGATTCCGCACTGAAAAATAAAATCTCCATTCCATGAAAAACCACTTCTCGGAATTCGGTGTGCGACTATTTGAGTAGTGCATTTTGTATGAAAAAAAAAACATTAAATAGCCGCACTCAACACTCCGCATGCAAATTATTCTGTTTTCCACTCGCTTTCCCGCTTTTTTCCCCCGGAAATCGACCGCTGCCTTGTGATTATTATTTTTTTTTCTGAAATTCATTGTGAAATTTAAGTAACAAATAAAAAAATGCCCATGAAAATAATAGAAGATAATCATAATAAAATATCGAGGACGTAATTGTCATAGGACTAATGGGTATAAAAGCGTGAAATTTTTTTCGTGAAAATGCAGAAAAGCTGGGGTACGCCAAAGTGATAAATCTCGAGAGTTTATCAATAACTGGACTACGAGATTCAATCCTCAAAGTGGCATCAACGAGAGATAATCCATACAAAGAAGCAGCAAAAAGACAAAGTTTATTGTTGAAGGATCAGCCTTTGAGCTCAACAGAGCTTGCAATCTGGTGGGTTGAATATGTTGCAAGACATCGTGGAGCTGATCACATGAAAAGCTCAGCCAGGTAATTAAAATCCTAATTCTGCTAATCTCCAGTAATTAATTTGACTTATCTCCTCCTCAGGCACATAGGACTCGTGAGGTACTACTCCATCGACGTATTTGTTTTTTATGCTGCTATTTTTTTATTGTTTATCCAGGTATTTCGCATGATGCCGCGAAAAGCATCGAGGGGTGTGCAAATGATAAAAGGAAAGATTGACTGATACTATTTTTCGATATTCAGTAGCAATCAGGACAAATGTTATAAATTTTTTGGACAAGTTCTGGTAGTAGAATTTTTTCAAACGCGATTTTTTATATGGTTCAGTGGTTTTGTTTTCACCATTGGGGATTTTATTTTTTCACTTCAAGTTAATACTTGATGTTTTTAATAAGGACAAATTTACGACAATTCTATATTGATATTGTTTATTTAAAAATTTATGAAATCTCGTTTTCTCATTCCGCCAATGACTTTTGTTGTACATTTTTCGTATTTTCCACTTAAACCGTTTTGTTTATTTATTAACAGTGATTGTACAATGTATTATTGATGTATGCGACAGCTAATACACGAGAGATAAATTTAAAATAGACTGATCATTTTTACTCCCTCCCAAATACCCGAAAATATTTTTCCGATGAAATTAAATTGCTTTTATGTTGAAGCAAACATATCGAATGACCACCAGAGAGACTGATGCTCTCCATTGAAACGACTGGAGATAGTCCTGGTGATAGCAATATCGCATAACAGCTGTTGAGTCAAATCGGGAAAAACCGGAAGTTCCATTATCTGACTTGAAAAATTCTCATTATATTCAGGATGAACGGGAAGAAGCATCTCCCAAAATACGCTCTCTGTTTAATTCTGTACATATCAATTTGCCTTTCACTGTTACTAATCAGAATTAATCAGTCGTCTTCCGCTAAAGTGATCCGCAATTTGAGTTATCCAGTGACTACAAAACCACCGACCGAGTCATACGATACGCCAATCGATACTCAAGTAATTGAATCGTCTCTCCAGCGTATCGCAAGTGTTTGTGAAAAATACAATAAAACAACTAGCCTGGAGAGAAAACATTTCTTTCACGATCCATCGCACAATGCGCTCTTCTGCTGGATAAGAAAAGTCGCGTCCACCAGTTTCACGAAAATGTTTGCCGAACTCCGGGGGATACAGATGGAGAGGAATTATTACAAGTAATTACACTCCCCCTTTCATCTCCAAATTTAAAACTTGAAAATATTTATTGTATCGTATTAATTTCAATCATTCGCAAAAAATCAATTGAATAATGAGAAATAATGAATCTCCTTGAATTCGATTTATAAAATCGGATAAATTCGTTCTCTCCGACTCCTAGACATTCAGCAACGACTGATTTCTCAATAAAATTGATCAATTTCATTCCCCCAATTGTCGACCGAATAAATCATCTCTAATGGGCCATAATTCAACAAATCGCCGTGATTCCTTTTTACCCAGGGCAAGTGGATTTTTATCTCCCGCGACTGTCGAGGATTTTTTGAATCTCGTAGACGACATGGGTGTATTCAAATTCCTAGCAGTTCGACACCCATTCGAGCGTCTTGTTTCGTCCTACAGGAGTAGAATCGAGGACAATTCAAAGTACAGCAGCCAGGCCTGGATCTTCGTCCCAAGGATATTTCACCAGACTCGACCCCATCTCTTCCATTTCAACGAAACAATTCAGAGTCCGATGCAGCAAATATTTCACAACAACAGAAGGTAAATCCCCTGCAGTAAACCGTACAAATGTGACCTCCTTTTTTTTTTTATACAAAATTGGTCATTCCAGGTTGAAACTCGTCCCAACATTCCAGGAATTTGTCTCGTGGCTTTTGACACAATCCGAAGAGAATGACGACGAGCACTGGAGTCAGTACCACTCCCACTGCTCAATATGTCAAATGAATTTTGATTATGTTTTGAAAGTTGACGATGAATTAATTCATGAGTTCGAAAATATTTTTACGAGACTTAATCCAGAACGCAGGGAATGGAAATTGGTGAAACTGGGAGGTACACGCGGGGGAGCAACGAATTTTCAACGAACTTGCGATTATTTATCGACATTGACTAGCGATACGCTACAAAGACTCTATCAGCGGTATAAAATTGACTTTGATATGTTTGATTACAGCCCGAGAGTGTACGAGGCTTGCAAAAAAACTTACGTGTTGCCATGAATTCATTTTTTTTCTGCCATTATTGTCTGGGTAAAATTTCAGAAAATACATGAAAACATTGTTTTAATAATGACATCATTATCTCGAGAAACTCAATACTATTCACTTGTTTCGAGGCTCAGAAGTGAATCGCGTGGTGTCTTGTTCATTTCAATATTTTAGAGGAAGAGGAGAGGTAAAAGAGTTGTGGATTATCCACTTTATCGTCTCTTCCAGATTTTCCCCGAGTTCCTAGATATTTCGAAACCTAATATCAAATTCGGAGGTATAAAACATTTCCACAAAACGAATCGTTGAATAATTCCCCAGATATCCGTTGGATTTCCCTCGAAAAATCATAAACTCCAGGATATCCCATTCCGGTTAACAAAAAAATTCAGACAAGTTCATACACATGGAAGTGATTTATTGACCTGATTCTCAACTCTTTTATAAATACAAAAACAAAAAAGGAAAATTTACTGACACTCACCGCTGGCCCATCACATCAAACTGATATTTTTTCAATTAGCAGGATTGATTTTCTTCTTAGGGGATACAGAAATGTCCTTTCCCTCATCAAAGACAATGAGGCATTCATCGTCATTAGCGATAGCTCTCTTGTGTGCTTTCTTCCCTGAAGATTTTTCACCCTCCGCAACAATGCAGCAGTCATCGTCCCCCTGGCTGTCAGTCCTCCGTTTCTTGGGGCTTGGTACCTCTTTTTCAATGGATCCAGTCTTTCTCTTCTTCGCAACGACCTCTCCAGGTGTTTCAACCTCGACCTCAACCTCGACGCAATCCTCCTCATCAGATTCGTCGACCTGTCCATTGGACGTGGAAGGTGCCGCCTCCCTCTTCACCTCCTCCTTGGGTTTCAAATCCATCTCATCAGCCACAATGAGAAAATCATCACCCTCAGCCCTCCCTGTGGGCTTTTCCCTGTGGACGACAGTAACAGTGAGGGAGTAATTCTGTTGAAAATCATCGACCTTGAGAATCGTTCCATCCCGGACCCCAAGCTCCTCCAGAATTTTTCCATTATTCTCCTCAGTCTCACCCTCTTCCGAGCTTATCAAAACCACTCCCTTGCCGTCAATCATAACATCAGGTTGAATCATGTTGAGACGTCCCTTGAGAACAATTTCGTCCAACTCAGCAATTGTCATCTTGGTCGTGTCAACGGCAAGAGCAGCTGATGGTGTGGGGGCACAAACGTAGCACTTTGGATTCGGTGGATTGAGACACTTCTCAGGTACAAGTAATTGGCCCCTGTGATTGGGTCTTGGCCTGAGGTAAACGGATTTACATTCCTCGAATAATCCCCTGAGAATACGGAATGCGTGTAGAATTACAATTCCAGCGACAATAGCATTGGTGGTTGCTATGGCTGGAATTATATTTCCAGCCATTGATTTAACGTCGAATCTTGATTTCTGGGAGATGCCGAAGATGTGGGCTCGGATATTGGCGCAGGCCGCAACAAAATCCATGGCGTCTTGATCGTCCTTGTCCCAAACGAGATGATCGTTCGGTGATTTTTCCCTCAATTTTGATAAATTGGTTTTGAGATTGTGTACAGCGTTGGAGAATACGTCAGCACACTTTGCGATACTCCACTTCTGCTGCTCCTTGAGGCATGTGTCATCGTTGTTTTCTTTGCTGCATCCAGCCACAACGTCAGGCAAATTTTTCCAATCAAGGGGAGTCGGTGGTCTTCGTTTCTTCCAGAGATTGTCCATGGAAAGGAGGTACTTTATGTCGTCATGGAAAAGCTTGTTGAAGAGCTTCTCAGGATCGTAATCGGAGGACTGTGCCCAGAGCCGTGTGGAGACTCTCTCGATGTTGCCTTTCTCATTGGAGTCTGAGTTCAGTGCACCCTCACCTGCTTTATCACCCGCTGCTTCTGGATCAGCTGTGTCCGGTGATACATCCTGATCTGGATCCTCTTCACCAAACAGCTGATTGAAGAGGTGCTTGGACCACACAATGCAGTGAATTGGTTCGCTTGGAGTATTTCTTATTGTACAACCTGGGAATGTCTTCTGCGTTGGCTTTGGTAAGCACTCATAGCAGACGCTCAGGCCTTTCTTTATTAATTCCACTTGACCGTCGTAACCCGCGGTACCTGACTCAATTAAGGGAATGTCTGCGGCTAGACACATTCGGTTCACGTGATTGCGTGCTGCACGGTTGTCTAGAGCATTCATCACAAGCGAGAATCGTTTGAAGAAGGAGAGGCCGTAGTCCGAGCTGCGACAGAAATACGCGTGTATTTGGTTTGAGTTTTTTATTTGTTTTGGATGGTGCGTGCAAGACAACACGCGGATTTTTCATAAAAAAAAAGGGAGTTCCTGTGCGTAATATTGATTCAGGCCTTTTATAATACCCTCGCCCTGGCCCCTTGAATAAATTTTCCCTCATTCGACTGCTGTCATTCTCCCGATAAGGGTGAAGATGGAAACTGTGTAAAAACATTCGCCAGTAATCTACTTTCGTAATTTAATTCCCCAGGACTGGAATGGGAGAGGAAAGTTCAGTTTAAACTTCACAGACTGTAATGTAAACCAACTAATCCCTGTGGTTTCAGAAATTTTCATGAGTAAATTTTCGTAGCTAATCTTCAGAGCGGAAGTTTTATGCGTAAATATTGATGACTCGAATTCGCGAACTAAATCTCCACTGGAATTTTAATTGGAATCAATAAATATTTAATTATCCGAGAACGCTCAAGTGCACGGAGTTAAATACACGGAGATTCTCATCAAACTTTATAGTATTCTAAAACTCGATTGAAAGACATGAATCCTGAGGAAATGGAGGACGTCGACTGTCGATTAATTTCAAAATTTTGCATACGATAATGGAAATCTTGTTGCTGTCTATAATAATTAATAACAAAGTCCATGGAACAGCGGAGATTATGAGTAGGAGAGGAGGGAGGAGAAAAAAATAATAATTTCCCTGGACTTGTACTTACGATGTGATGTTATCATGGTAAGAGACAATTTTCACATCCGGATTGAATGTCAATGCAGTCTCACGTGCCACCGCAGATTTGGACTTCCCCACGTGTTGTTTTTGGAACAAAAACTGTCGATTCAAATTGCTGACATCAATTGTATCCAGATCAAGCTGAAATGTTATTGTAAAATGTGCATAAAAGTCAACAAATAAAAAACGAGAGAAATTGAATGAAATGACGGCATAACAGCGCGTTCAGGACGCGGCAAATTTACACTCCACTCAAATATATCAATTACACTCACAATTTCGATGTCTTTGAAGCCAGTCATTACGAGATTCTTCAGGATTTCGCAGCCAATTCCACCGGCACCGATAACCAACACTTTACTCTGAATAATAGCATCTTGCAAATCTTTCCGAAAAATACCATTCACACTTGCAGCCATTTTTCCAGAGGACTAACACCAGAGGTTATAGGGGAGATGAGCAACGCTTATGGCAATGGTTTGACCAAAGGGGATTGACTGAAGTAGGGGCTCAATTCTGGGGGTTTGAGAGACCCCAACGGCATGGTAGTACTGCACCCCAAGAGAGGGAGGGCGCCACGCGCAATGCGGGGGTGTTTTTTTTTTATTACCCAAGTTTTTATTGCAATCCTGGGGTGTCCATCGAGTTGACGGGGTGAATTTTATTGTTTGCGGTATGAATGCTTTTTGTTTTTAATTGTTTAACTGAAATTTAGCCGACTAGAACGAGCGGAAGGGAGAAGCCACATCTTGTGAAATTTTTAATGGAAAAAATTATTTAATATGTAGAAGATATACGCCTATTGAAATGAATTATTATAACGAGCGCGATGTCCTAGCGGTAACGTGCTCGACTAGCACGCCAGCGGCCCGGGTTCAATCCCGGGCCGCTCATTCATTTTTTTTTTTTCAAAATAATTATAATTTTTTGTTTTTATTCATAGCTAATTAATGGAAATATCGTTTAAAAACTGAATATTTGAAAATCGAGAAGATATACAGTGAAATTGAAAAATTAGCAATTTTTTAAAACGATACTTTTGCAATATATATACTCCTATTGAAATTATTATATTGTAATGGCGCGTTGTCCTAGCGGTAACGTGCTTGCCTACCACGCCGACGGCCCGGGTTCGATCCCGCCGTCATTCATTTTTTTTTTTAAATAATTTCAATTTTTTCTTTTGTAACTGACTAATAAATCGACATATTGGTTAAAAACTGAATAGCTCCTCGATTGTCATGTTCCCCTGATAGTTTTTCGAAAATTTGGAATTTTTCACTTTCAGTGAAAATTTCAGTGAATAACTCCTCGATTGTCATGTTCCCCTGATACTTTTTCAAAAATTTCGAATGTTTCACT
>NW_011887833.1:230230-269113 GCF_000806365.1 Fopius arisanus
AAAAAAAAAAAAAATTAATGTTGGCGGGAGCGAACCCCAGCCGTCGGCGTGGTAGGCAAGCACGTTACCGATAGGACAACGCGCTCATCCTGTAAATATAAATTCATTAGTGGTATATCTTCAACATATTGAATAATTTTTTTCATTGAAATTCCACAAGATGTGGTTTCCCCCTTCCGGACGTTCTACAGTCGGCTAAATTTCAGTTAAACAAATAAGAAATAAAAAGCATTCATAGCGCAGAAAATGAAATTCACCCCGTCGACTTGATGGACACCCCAGCATTGCGGGTTGCGCCCTCTCTGTTGGGATGAGGTACTCCGATGCCGGTGGGGCCACTCAACCCCTTCACTTTAGTCAATCCTCTTTGGAACATACTGTATGTTCACGGTTCCAGTGTCTGTAAAATTTTTAAAACTCGAAAAAAATGAATTAAACAATGACCCCATCACAGTAAAATAATTCTTCGGACTAAAATCTTCTTAGGATATCAAAGAATAATTGTAAGTACCTCATCCCTTCAAAAATCAATCTCTCAAAAAGCCAGAAAATATTTTCAAAAAAATTTTGAAACTTTCAATTGAAATGAACTCAAATTACAATTTTTCATAATTAATTCCCTTTTTTCCAGAGCGAATGAAGAAATGATTAAACTCCTGAGATTCATCACTCTCCAAATAAGTAAGAATGGAGTGAATAATCCTCGGTGCGAACGAATTCCTAGTGTTTTGAGGACATCGTACCGTCATGGAAGCTTCACCAAACTTCCTGGAAAGGTAATAAGCCCCAAAAGCGAGACAGCTCTTCGAAAAAAAGACAAACTTGCCCCAACCTTCGAGCTAATCTACAGAAGTAACCTGACGAGCTACGTAATCTGGCTCTACCCATTATCCATAACGTCCTACATCCTCGTGGGATTCGCCTACTACTACTTCAAAATTCACCTGCAAGATGTGTCGTTTCCAATCAAGTCAGTAGCTGCTCCCGTGGGTTACAACAAACGTCATGAAGTGGACGTAACGTTTATTTTTTATCTCGCAATGAATACATTCACGTTGTACATACTCAGAAGAATCCCCATGCGGATATGGCTAGACAATTTCAAGAAGGAGTACCGAATGATTCTAATAGGAAACAATCAATCTTTAAAGAGACAGATTGCGTTCCAGCCTGGAGAAGTCACGAGAAACTACATATTCCCCAGCAATAGTTTCCAGGAGATGATGCATCGGTATCGAAAAAAATTGTATTTTATTTCTTCTGTAGATTTCAGATCACCTGTTGACTATAACCAGATGACTGGGTACAGTCCTAACTTGACAGATTGATGTAGATTAAATTGAGGGAATAAATCCATCTCTCTTATAATTTTACGTGATGCAAAATCCGTCCAAAGAAAAAATTCATCCCAGCAAATTTTTCCGACTAGAAAATCCGAATGAATTGAATGCATTGAAATTTTATTTTTCGATCGACCTAAAAAAAAGGCCCTCCTTTCATCCCAATTTCAATTGAAATGTTATTTAATCTGGCAGATGGATTTCTAGAGCAACCATCAAATTGCTAGTGCTCCCAGCAATCAAGGAATTGAATCCTAGCATCGATTCCCCCACAACTGACGTAATAAAAATAATCTCGTATCTCAAAATTTCTCGATCTATTATTTTATTGAAAAAATTTACATTGATATACTCTCACATCGACCGAATGTACAATTTATCGTAATCGAGTCCTTCGTTACGATTTGGGAAGTGCAGAGTACTTGCATATGGATTCGTAGGGTAATTTTTTGAGATACCTCTCGTCCCTCAGGAGTTCAACATCGACGCTATATTCCTCGACCCGAACTTTTTTTATAATTCCCTTGGATCCTTTGTACTTCCCTTGTATAATCAGAACTTCCCTCCCAATAGCTGGTATTACCGTTTCCAAATGCTCCTGGTCCAGTTTTACAACATGCCCCTCGACCTCCTCCGGTGAAGTTAATTTAATTTTTCCTACGTAACCAGCTTCGAGTACTGGTGATTGAACGATTCCTTTTGCTTTATAATATTTTTGACCCAGAGTTTTCGTTATGATCTTCACGACCAGTCCCTCCTGGAGCCACCCACCTGCAGAAATAAATGAAAAACAATTTAAAATTTCCAATTAATTATTTTTTACATTAATAACAATTAATTTCTGGATACGCACTAGATGTGGACTGTCCTTGAGAACTCTCGGAGTCTCTCCTCTCTCGTTTGACTTTCGAGGAGGAGGAGTCATCAGTCCTATGGGGCCTCTTGACACTTATTTCAGATCTGCACTCACTGGGGGCCCGACTTTGCCTGTCGGATTCATCCTCAGACTGTGGCTCCTCTTTAATTCTCAAGTCTCTGGAAGATTCTCCTCTCCTAGGAGCTGGTGCCAAAGGAGGTCCCATGAGTTTTGGCTTGACCTTGAGCTTGAGATCGAGAACAAGAGGCCCATCATCTTCGCACCGCTGGAGAGGGACTGGCGTGTCCTCCAGTGCCTCCACAGCTTCCTGACGTCCCTGCTCCACTTGTTTCTCGATGAAATCCATCATTCGCTCCTCATCATCCTTGTCCATCTTCTCCTTTTTTGCCTTCTTCTCCTGGAGTGCAAGGGTCTCTGGGTCACGATCTATGTACGTCACGAACCATCCCTTTTCAGTCTCATCAACAACACATTTTCCTGTTCTTCCTAGCCACTTGACGAAAGCAGTGAGACTCAGCCAAATTGTAGCGTTCATGTGCACATGACCTCTGTCCGCTATGTAATCCTGATAAACTCTGTTGGCAGGCACTCGTCGTGTACCAAATTGTCTCTTCAACAGGTGCAAGTAACCATGCGAGAACTCCTGGGAGAATTGATCCATGTACTTGTGCGCATTGTCAGCAAATAGCAGTAATTGCCTGTGATGAGACTCTGACATCGTGTGACACTTGAATCCATTCTCATCTCGACACTGTTTCTCACACATCTGACAGTACCATCGCAACTTCTGGAGACCCTTCGACTTGATCTTGTTAGCAATATATTTCGGAGTTCCAGGCTCATGTTTCCCCATTTTTCAGCTTCACAGAATTCAGTCAGTGATAATGAAAATCCGATATATATACGAAAAATATGGAAATACCGATATATCCAGGAATATAAATTCCAAATTGTGACAGAAATATTAATTGTTGACAGTTAGAGGTTAGACCTGCGACCTGATGATGCCATAAAAAACGTCAGTCCAGGGAATTCCACAGGAAATGTGTAGATTGTCAGGAGCAAATGATGGAATTATCTTTTTGGTGATTGTCTCTGGAGAGTGAGTTCGAGGAATTGACGTTTTTCAATGTCGTTCGACGTACGTAGTAAACAACGTTGTATATAGGTTGAACTAACCCAACCCGAGGTGAATTTCAGGTGATAAAACCAGCGCAGCGACACTCGGTTTGATGATGGACATTTAGTTCATTTTCGTTGTGACAAATTCTCGTTATCCAGTGAATAATACAATACTTTTATTAATTACGTCATCTAGCACCAGTGCGAGTCGATTATTGCTGTAAAAATAAGACGAATTGTCATTTTTTTCTAGTTTTACGATGAAGTGGTTTCCTGGAAGTATCAATGAAGCAGTGGCGGCTTCAAAGTCAAGGAAAGCTGTTTTTGTCGTTTTCGTGGCAGGTATGACAATTTATCGAGGTTAGAGTAATCTTTGGAGCTGTACAATTACGATATCTTGGTAGATATTCATCTTTTGGGAATTATTTTTTCGTTTTTCTGAATCAGAGTCTCATGCCCACGGGTTTTAACGCGAAAATCAATGGGAAATAAAATTTTTTTTTTTCGGTTTTCACTTTCTGCATGTCATCCTTAATTCCCCGGCCTTGACCCATTTTCTGCAATGGATTCGCAATTTATTTCTTTATTCGAGGATTTTTGGCTGTTTTTCACCTCTTCTTGTAGTTCACCTTCCACTCAGTCAATTTTCGTTCAACTTTTTTATTATTGAGCTCCGCTTGTAACGAGGAAAAATTGTAACAGGTCTGGACAATTGCGTTTTGTTATTTAAAAAATAGGAAAAGATGATGCATCGACGGAAACAGCTGGGATAATTGATTCCCCTGAGATATCATCTCGCCTGGAGCACGAAAATTTCGTAGCAATCAGACTTGAGAGTGACACGGACTCGTACAGATTCTTTGCCCAGATTTATCAGCTGGTGCCGATTCCATCGCTTTTCTTCATCGGGGATAATGGAAGTCCCCTGGAGATTGTGGCTGGCACTGTCAATGCTCAGACTCTTCATGAGAAAATTGATGCCGTTCTCCAGAAAGCCAGCAAGGGAAAGAACGAGATATCCGGTGATTTCATCAGGGGTGAGCAGAGTGCGTCTGCAGCAGGACAGAGTGTCCCAGCATCCAGTTCTGCTGGGGTTGTCTCACCACAAGTTCAGAGGAATGAAGGGGCCTCTGGATCCTCCGGGGAAACCCCAGGGCTGACACCCCTGGAGAAAAAACCAGCTGAATTAACCCCTGAGGTAGCAAAATTGGTGTTGTGACGAAATGATTAATATAATTTTTTTTATCCACTTGTTTTTATTGGAATTGAATTTCTTTCGTTGGCACTCGTAGGAGAAAGTTGAACGCGCCAGACAACTGATTGAACTCCAGAAGCAGCAGAGAATCGAGAAAGAACGTGAGGAGGAGAGGCAACGTGAGATCGAACGCAGGAGAGTTGGAAAAGATGCGCAGACAGCCAGACAACGTCACCAGGAGTTGGAGATAAAAATGGCACAGGAGGAGAGGGCGAAGGAGAAAGCAGCTGAGTCAGAGGCCAGGGAGCGGGTCAGGCAGCAAATTGCTCAGGATAAAGTGGAGAGGAAGCAGAGAGAACAGACACTACTTGTTAGCCCCTATTTATCCTCATAATCAATTCCATATAAATATCTTCAAAGTGAGACTTAATAATTTTTTTTACAGCAGCAGAATTCACAGCAGTCTCAGGATCGTCCCCAGCAGCCGGCAGCACCTCCTGCAGATGGTGTCGTCAGGATCCAGTTCAGACTGCCCTCTGGCAACCCCCACATGGGCAAATTCGAACTGACGAGTACACTTCGTGATCTCCGTGCATATGTTACCAGCAATATTGATTTACCATTCCGTAATTTCACAATGTCTACGTCCTTCCCGAGGAGGGATCTCAGCGCTGAGGACGATGGAAGGACACTGGTGGATTTGCAATTGGTCCCGACAGCTGTTATCCTAATTCTGCCTCTCAAAAATTCAACAACAACTTCAGCTGTGGCATCCAGGGAGGAGGGGAGCTTCCTCTCTCGTTTCATGTGGACAGTTTTTTCACCGATAATTTCTGTCTTCAATTATGTGGTGAGCTACTTCACTGGTCCATCAACCAGTGGATCCAGCAGAGAGGGAAATGATGAGGCAAGTCCAGCAGGAGTTGCACCACGTGCCACACCTACTCGTCAAATTGGTCAACCATCTGGGTAAGGTTCTGCTCATCCCTCGAGCTAACCCAAAGCCATTTGTTATCTGTTTCGAGGTGAGCATCTCTTCTACTAGAGATGTAGAGTGAACGACTTTTTTATTCATTGTTTTCAAGGCTCTTCACTTATACCTGAATTATCTCTCATTTTTTTTTATTCCCGTTTCAATTTTGTTTGGCAATTATTTCTGTGGGGTAATTCGGGGTAAAATAAATCCCTTTTGCAGTCTCTTTGGCAGGAATTTGGGAGGCCCCAGCACGACCATCAGAGCCCGGGGAAATATCCACAGGCTCTACACTGGGGGCGATGATAATGATGAAAACAACACGTGGAATGGAAATTCAACGCAACAGATGTAAAAATTGATCATGATTATTACTGATACTTTAATTAATTTTTTTTTCAATCAACGAGAAATCAGAAGAAAAACGAAATTCTGCCACTTTTCCATTCTAGGATATTTCCGTACCTTTGAAATTTCAGAATTCATTATTCAATGTTGCACATGAAAAATTCAATCATACCTGAATGTTCATAAATTTTTCAACAAAAACGTATGAAATAATTATTGCTTTGGTCATAAAGATTTCGAGGATGGAGTAATGGAGAGAAATTTTATTCGATGTGATTTTCGTAATCGATAATTTTTCCAGCAAAATTATTGTTTATTTTGGAATTGTAGAAAAAACAATTATTAAGTTAAACGCAATGATGAAGGATTAATCTGTACTTGATTGTTGTAGTTGTAATAAATTGTGATTATTTAATCGATGGCATTGTTGTTCACTTTCCCGTCGTGATTTCAACTTTTCTTCATGACGCAAAAAAATTTCAATTGAAAATAAAAAAAAATATATATTTCACCCCAACCCCAGGAATTGATCTCTGAGATTTTAGGGGCGGGATCGCCGATTATTTATTTTCCAAGTTTCTACATAATTTTTGGCTTTATTATTTTTATTTTTTATTTAAAATTCACCGGTGATTTGAAATTGCGACAGGAAAATTTAAAATAGAGGAGTTCCCCGCCTATCATAAAACCTCCGACGCATCTTTTACGAAACATTACACTGATTTATGAGGATTTCCCGTGGAAAATCGGTTGCCTCCAATTATCCCCGAACATTTGACGAATTCAACTAATTTGTCACCTTTCATCTCGTTTGGACTTTGAAATCTCCGAAAATTGATGTCAAAGTGGACCTCGGGTCGACCCAAATATTTTTTTTCTCACCCATCCAAACCGCATTCATTAACAATAATAAATGATATAATTTTTTAATTAATCACTTTTTAAACCCTGAAGTGAATGAAAATAATTTAAACATACGCCTAATTTGAAGTGAATAAATTTTTTAATGCAATTAAATTATTCTCTTTTAATTAACGAAGCCGATGGAGTTCCAGTGATTTCAAAAATCATCGATTGGCGGGAGAGGGGAGGAATTTGAAATGATTTGTAATTTTTTTCTGGGTGCAGGTGAATTATTTATTTAATCTTCTCATCATATCGTCAGCTGCAAATGAATCCACGTGCTACTGCCAAGTTCCGCCCAGATGGTGATTCCATTGGTCCAGAGATGGGACTCGTCATTGGCACGTGGGTTTTTGGCGGCACGCCCCCCCGACAATTTCACTTCGGGTGTGAAAATGAAAAAGAGGAAAAATAATTTCGGGTGGGCATTCAGCCACTGACACAGTAACTATCGGCTATCAGATCTGTTAACTCCATTCTCTTCTGCTACCGGTTTTTAATTGTTATTGGGGTAATTGTTGGTGTGTTCAGGGAGTTGTGGGTAAAGTGTTGTGCTGTGGTTTTTTTTGAGATGTCGCGAGAGGATCAGAGTGGCTCGAAGGAGAAAATCGAGGGGCGAAAATCAGCGGCTTTTAGTATCGAGAGATTATTGGCTCCCAATCATGACCCGCCGGTCGATCAGTCATCGATTTTCCAAGGGAAATTCAAATCTTCGGCGGATGAATGTGAGAATTATAATATTATTACTCTCCTCATATTTATCCATTCTAAAAATTCAACTGCAATCGGAGATTTTATTTTTCTTCATCTATCCTAAGATAAAAAACCTGTTTGATTTAATTTCTACAATTTCTACAATAAAAAAAAAACCGTAAAATTCCCTGAATTTTTCAAATTGAAATGATAAAAATTGGGAAAGCCACTTTTCACTTGCGTTTTTATCTTTTTCATTTGCGTTTTTTTTATAATTATAATTCCTTCCAGTTTACCATCATGAAAGGACATTAACAGTAATTGCAGACTCTTCAATGTCCTCGACAGACGAAATGGAGAGCCTTGAGGAGGGAAATACCGTGGGTTCCACAACCCCCGAACCGGAAATCAGCTACGGTAAGTGCAACGATTGTCGACATGAGCCAATAAATTCAGCAATTCCCTTGTACTCGGATAATTATCACTCTTAATATGATACTCTTCAACTCCCTTTTCTTCAAGTACAAGTGTGCACCCAACTTGCGTGGACTACTTGCCCTCCACGAGTTTGATCCATTGCTTCCTGCAAGGATCCACGCCCACTCAATGTTCTCGGTTTTACGTCCACTATTTATCTGTCTACTGCTAATTCTGCCATGAAAATTACCGGCAAAATGCTTTATCCGAATTATTAATCCCCTGTAACCCCCTCAATCAATTGCAGACAAAAAATCAGGATCCAAATTCATTATTTATATTTTTTATACATCACATTATAAATATTGCAATGAAAAATGCAAAAATTGAGAGCTAATTGCCGAGTTGACTATTTGCATCTCGTCTTCAGCAAGAAATACTACGAGGGGCATAAAGTACTAATTTATCTCTAGGGAGGTACCCGCCCCTCGAATTTCCATCCATCGAACGACGTACGAACGATAAATATATTACACATAAAAAATTCCGAGGGGTTCAACTGGAATTTACCCGGCAAACTACAAAGCCATTTAAAAAATCCACAATACCCCAACACTCGTTTCCCTCGTTCTCCTTACGCCTTAATTAGTCAAGGTAGCGCGCAGTTACAATTCACTTATATCTTCATTAAAACCGCGTTTGATTCTCGTGATAATAAATTACCCCTAATATGACTCTAGTTTCGAAATAGACAGGCGGTAAATTAGTATCTTAGTTTTATCGTGGTCACTCGATCTCCGAGACTAACCGTGACGGCATTCATCAGCGAATAATTAGGAGACAAGTTTAGTGTGAGCTCAACGGCAATTAGACCAACTAGGAGGCGTGGTGTTGATGCTATTCCTGAGATGCAAGCATCAAGCGCGTGCTCTTTGCTTTTTTTTTTTTCCATTTTTTTTTCTCAGCCTTCCAGATTTTTTTGTGATGGAGCTTTCGGGTCTGGTGAAAGCCTCAGCCGCCTCGCGGCGATGACTTCCACGTCCGGAAGTCATTGGTGAAAGTGATGGGTAATGACTCCATTGCTGAAGACATCCCTGATAATCCCGTTCCCTAGGTCAATGGCTGGACAATTCGACTGACATTTTTTATTGGCGATGGATTATTAGGATGAATAATATTTTCATGTCTTGCTGGGGCACATGGAAATGGTTTTTCTATCGCATCCATTGTTACATAATTATAATTATATCATTTGTATTATTCCAATTGCATCTGAATGTGGATTAATGAAAAATGGAGACACTTCAGCCTTTACTAATTCGAAGAACAAAAATAAATCCGATAATTAAGTTCCCATATGACAATTAGTAGCTGGTAAACGTTTCTTCTCGGTCGTGTACGGGAATTCCCACAGCTACAAATAGTTTTTCGGGATATTTATTGCGCTAAGAAGTGTCGAGGGCAAGTGAACTACACCTTCAAGACGCCCAGGAATTTTCGCTCTAGACTTCGTTCTTCAAAATTTGTCACTCCCAAAAAAAAATTCCCATTCGACCATTAAAAATATTCTATTACGCGAAAAAATATTCCCCATCATCTCATCTCTTTTCCCTCCAAATTTTGAATTCAGACAAAAAATTTGTGATTCAATTCCAAAATTTTTCCAGCGAGTGATAAATTTTTCTCCTTTTCGAGTTTGAGGTCCACGTGTCATCGCATGTTCAAACCACGGAAAAAATTGAGGAGCCGTCGTTTTTCTCTCAGCTCGATGATTAATGGGCGGATAATTAGAAGATGATACCCGTCGCTTAGAAGCTCTCCCCTCGTTCTTCTCATTTTCAACGTAACTAAAAGGGGCACTTGGGACATTTCTCATTCCGCAGTTTCTGTGGCGCGACGTCTTCTACACGCTGTAACTGCCTGTGTCAGATAAATATAAATATAAACAACTGTCGTAAGTGAGAAAACAAACCATGAGGGATTCATAAAAAATTATCCGCCTACCCGGATTGAAGAATTCGCCGAGTAATTGGAGTTGTGTCTTCTTTTAATTGTCTCGCACTTTTTCAGTCTCTCTTAATCTCTCAAAGCAAAAATCAAAATCGCTATTATTTTCTGCGATTACTTGATTAATAAATTATATAATAATCCAATTTAATGAATTCCCTCTCCCGGATATTCAGAGAGAAATTATATGATGATTCATTGAAAAAAATGAATTTATCGTGGAGATATCCCGATTTTGCCTGGAGAAACGTAAAATTCAATGACAAATTGGATTGAATATATTTCAGAAGCCTGCACCAGCAGCAGCAGTGGAAATTACCCTGGTGAAATGGATAGCAGTGACAAAGACATCCAGGGATGTTCCAGCGTGACCAGCGACGACGACAGAAAGAAACGACCGCGTACAGCTTTTACAGCGGCACAAATAAAATCCCTTGAGTCGGAATTCGAGAGAAATAAATATCTCAGCGTTGCAAAGCGATTGCAGCTCAGCAAAAGCCTCAAGCTCACAGAAACACAGGTAAATAATCCATCATCAATCATCAGCTATTTCTGAATTCAATGGAGAATGGGATTTGTCTGGCGAATCGAGTCCTCATGATGCAGAGTGATTTCAAAAAAATTGCAGACACTCAATGGCGACAGGCAGAGAGGAAAGTGTCTCGCCTGCACATGATGTCGTTCTCCTAATTATCCTAATGTTATAGAAACCCGTTAAAAAAACACGTTATCGGAAGTCCGGCGCCACTAATTTGCGTACATACATTTACATATGAGGGCATGTATCAAAATTTTGGGTTTGCTTGAGCGTCTTGACTTTATTTATAATAGGATTACGGAATTGAGTGTCATTACAAAATAATTCAACAGGCATGATAAAAAAAAAATGGGGAAAATGATAAATCTGGGTCAAGCATCTGGAAAATGCGGGGAATGTGTAAAATATTGTGGTAATTTACATGACTATGTACTATGATGAATGACGATCCCAAGGGGAGGAAATGATTTGGAAAAATTATTGGTTCACATAGGAAGTGCCTGATGGCCATCGATAAATCGAGAGTGACGCTTCCCCACTGTCACGATTTAGCACCTGAACAAGTGGATTTTTTTTTTCCTCGTTTTTTGGGGGTTCACGGGGTCAAGTCCTGGGTTTTGAGTTATGGTTTTGTGAACATTTGCCACATGTGGAGGCGCCAGCCCGTGGCGCCGGTGGTGTTAGGGTCGATGTACACTGGCAATTAGCACCTAAACACCTAAAAAAAATTCATTAACATTTTTTTCATGAAAAATCCCACCAGATGTACCGATTCACCCGCAAAATTTCATGTCAATTTCATGTAATATTTTATAATTCGCGAATTCTCTCATTGCGCTGATTTTATGAATATAATTTTTTCATTTCAATAAATTCGATGTAATTATTTATTTAATTTGATATCGCTAATTCTGGAGAAAATGGATAGTTGTCAGAAATAATTTTTTTTATCATCTTTTTTGTTTTTGATACGTTCGGCAGTTGTAAATGTCACGGATAATTGGGCGGAGATGGAATTGTCAGGGAAAAGTTCGGGATAATTGTCTCGAATCCGTCGGGTATAGAGAAGTCCCGGGGACATGCGGTATTACGACAGATCAGAGGGATGTGCGAGGGACTGAGTCGTGCTGCTAACATAAATGTCACAATATTTCTCAGAGTTAACGAGCCAAGTTTGCCTCTTACGCTCATTCACTCTATTCCTCATCACCACGGGCTATTCCCGCTTTCGAATTAAATTAAAAGTTTGTACCGAGTATTAAAATAACAGGGTCAAAATATTGAAGAAAATTCAGAAATAAAAATGATCAGCGAGGGGGTAAATCAGGATAAATCCAAGATTTTTTGGTATTTATTATTGCTAATTTCAAGCGATTTTTATAAAGATGGAGGGTTTTCGCAGTCATAGCCTCGGTAGCGCAGCAGGCAGCGCGTAAGTCTCATAATCTTAAGGTCGTGAGTTCGATCCTCACCCGGGGCATTTTTTTTTCATTATTTCACAATGGTATTATAATAGAAGAGAGCATTTTTTATTTGTATATTGATTCACACACATTTGCTACATGAATTTGTATATAAAATATAAAAACGACAGGTTCGATGTGATTATTATTTCATGCTAAACGATATTGCCTTATGATTTATGATAATTCATGATTCCCTTAATTTTGATTTCAGATAAAAATCTGGTTTCAGAACAGGAGAACGAAATGGAAGCGGAAGTACACGAATGATGTGGAATTATTAGCGCAACAGTACTATTCCAGCCTCGGAATTCCAGCTCCTAGACCGATTTTCGTTGGTGATCGTCTGTGGTACGTTTTGCAATAAATATTTGGGAATTAATAAACCTTTTATTTTTATTTATAAAGCAATACGAATGATATGATTATAATTATGCAACGATCGGTATAATAGAAAAAGATTTTCATGTGTTGGGAAAATTTCACCATGAAATGGGAGCATTAAAAAAAAATGTCAGTGATATTATATACGTTGAATATTTAAATGTTGCAGGTTCTTCAATTATCCTGGCCAACCCCAACCAGCTGCACCTCCTCTTCTACCTCCACACATGGGACATCTGTCCCTGCCCCCTGGACTACCAATTGTCCAGCCACTGACCAGCAACTTATCACCAGGAACTCAACACTCTGTTTTTCCCAATATTTCACCATCCCACTCTCTTCATCCTCTCACCCAGAGAATTCACTTCAGAAGACAAGATACGTGAGAAATGGTAAAAATAAAGAGAGAAAAAAATAAGATAAGGCATTTTATAATTGCATTTCAAGTGAATCACCACTGCCAAATGATAAATAAATATATGCAGAAATGATCTGGTAACAAAAGGCTTTATGAAGTTAGGAGTAATAAATTCTCAAGTTAAATCAATTAGTTCATGCACAACCGGAGGCTATAGAGACGGGGAACCCAGTCCTCTGACACCGAGAGTCTTCTCGTCCTGGGCAGCCTGCTCCTGGACTATTTTCGCATACTTCTCATTATCATGCATGTCCTCCTCGTCCAGCATCTCTTGCATTCGCCGCTTATAGATCTCACTGTCAGGGTTATTCTCCTGATTTCTGCATTTCTCTAATTTTTTCTCAAGGGATTTCACGATTTCTTTCGCTGGCACGTCGATCAATGTCCTCGCCATCGTCCTGATTTCTGTCACCAGGGAAAATATTAAACATTATATCAACATTTTATTATTGATTTAAAATGAGTTTCTCACTTCGAACAGCTTCGATTATTCCTGCGAGGTGCTCTCGGGAAAATAAGATATCAGTCACGTAATTATCCAAATTGGCTGATATTTTTGAAGCTGCATGCAGAATAGCTGCCAGAGCTATCTGACTCGGAGCGTAGAGAAGGACCGAGTCAGTGAGAAATACTTTCTCCAGGAAATCGTCGATGTGTGGCCTGAGTCGTTCTGGATTTTCCAGGGCTGTGCAACGAGTCTGAAACAATAAATCAATTACAGTGTAATAATTTATGAAATTTATTTTTAACTGAAATATTTTTCCTTGACTCTCGTAAATTAATCGCCTTTTTCACACCTTTATGTCGATCATGAGACCCTCCACAGGTCTGAACGGATTGTGAACCGTTAAATTGTAATTCAATTGTTGCATTAGGAGTAATTCATTATTTAGAACAATATCTGAAGCCTTTTCTCTGTCGCCTTTCAAGTTCGCGACGAATTGAGAGATTGAGACATTGAATTCTTCCACCTGAGAAAAAAAAATTCAATAATTATTATGGAATTTAATAAATGAAATTTTCTTCACACCTTTGCCGCGAGGTAAACACATGTGACGAGGATCTCCTTGGGATGATAATCCATCACACTGTTCCTCAGGTAAAATCTTTTGAAATAATGAAGAGCAGTGGCTATTGTTGCTCTTGGCATCGGGGGTGAAAATCTCTTGCAAAAATCTCGAAGTTGTAATTCGTAAAATCGCACGAGTGCCCTTTCCTCACTGTCTGATAAAAAAAACTGCTCTCGTTGTTCTTTCTTTAATTCAACAACAAATTAATTAATTGACGATCAAAGAAAAATAAGATCCTGACAAAAGATAACCTTTTTTAAAAGAACAATAAATTTTTATTGCAAAGATGTCGTAGGGATTTGAAAGAAACGCTGCGCATGAATTAATTGAGGTAAAAGAAAATTAATCACTGGATGAATCAACAAATTGGACAATTGCATTGTTTTTTTTTCTGTTTACATACTTGCATGTGAGATCCATATTTTTTTATAAATTGCGCGTTCGTTTCTTCTCTCAGGGTTGTGAGGTCACTTTCATCTGAGTACATCCAGTGTTTCCTCTGAGTACTTGAGGCAAACATTGTTATTTCAATCCACAGAAATTAATTGTTGTTACTTATTCACTTGGGTAAATAAAAAATCCGCGAAATCCCGGGACCGCACCAGGAGGACATCGAGAATTCCTCGGGGAAGGGCTTCGTCAATCAGCTGATAGATTGCGCCACGTCAGAAAGTTCGGGATAAAGTGGAAATATTCGTCGGTAAGATTACTTCCGCAGGAATTTTAATATTTATTTAATTTATTGTTTTATAATCATTAAATAATCCACATCATCTTCTAAAAATTTAATCCAATGAAAACACCGAAAAATAAAATAAGAGAAATAAAATTAATTATAAATTGAATAATTATTATGAAAAATGGATAAATAAATGGGATTTTCACGTGAAATACTCGGAAAATAAAAAATGTAATGAATAAATATTTATTCTATCACGAATTGTCAATTCATAGCTGCAAAGACTAATGGAAGATCGACACCGGGAAATATTGATATCCCCGGTAATAAAACTTCTACCCCTCATTAATAAATAATCCATCCAAAAGCTATTACAAAGTGTGCAAGTTCCGACTGAACAATGAGTCGATTTTTATTGTCAATATTTAATAAAAATAAGTAGCCATGGAGTATTGATGGGAGTGCTGCCGGGTATTAAACATATGCACAAGAGTCATAAACAACTTTCAATGGGGGTAGGGCAATTTGAATAATTGCGCCTCGAGCCCCAAAAAACGAGTTGGCCACCAAAAAAAAAAATATTAATCACCTAAAAATAATAAATAATAAATATTCATATAAAATTTCGTTATCACCACAAATAAATTAATAGAAATGATTGAAGTAAATGAGATATATTTTTTTTTTCTGAATGATATCCTAAATATATTCAACACATATATTTTGGATATATGATGTGACCTGTCAGATATATCTGGATATATATTTTCTTCATGTGAATGGAGAATGTGTCATCCAGCTCTTGTGGAATTTTTCTCCATGAAATACGGATTCCGGGTACATGTGCTGGGGTAATAAACAAGATCCTCGGGCGATGAATGAACGGAGCTAGAGGAAAGTTCCAGAGGAAGAGTAGAGGATAGAGGTAAGGGTGGATTAATATGGACGCCCTCACAAGCGGTTGCCCTGTCTGATCTCGATGGGCGTTTCTACGGCCCTTTGTCAACCGACAACCGACGCCGCATTTTCCCTTATCGCGATCATGTTTGTTTCCATTTTTTATTTTCTCTTCCCATGACTTTTTCAAAATTTTTAACGAATTAAAAAAAATATATTCTCGCCAAAATAAATTATTCATTAATATTATCATGACATTACATGAGTCGTAGATAATTCATTACATATTGTAAATTTTGATAAAAAAATTGCAGAGACTGTCGGTTGGGAAAAAGATGAAGAATTTTTGAAATTCACCTAGAGGAGTTGGGTTGATCAGAGAAAGGCGGAATAGAGTGCCTTCGGCCGATCGATTCCGTAGGTACGGGCCTTATAATTATAATATACTTACGGGCGTATTACATTAGCATAAGACTACCGAATGCCCTGGATGTGGGGTAGTGAAGTGAGATAAGAAGATCAGAAATCCATCGTCGAGGTTGTTTATGGCATATCGTGTCCGGTTACTCCTTGCCACCTCTCGATTATTCAGCATTAGAATATATCGGACGACATGAATAAATATCTCCCGAGTAAAATATCTGCGAAAATTGCTCCACCATTTTTTTTAGCAAAATTCCCGGAATTATTTGGTCTAGAATCCATTTCAGGCGTTCGTTAATTCGCGGCAAGTGAAAATTCATTGGAATTTTTATTGTTATTATTGATTATGGTTGATGATAGTTGTTATTTAATTCGTGGTGGTTTGAAGAATTGATATTCTTTAGTGGATGTGTTTTTTTTTTTTTCAATTATTCTTCGGGAAGTGCGTCAGTCATTAATTCAATATTGCGGTTGACTTGGCCCTCGGGTTCGCGTGCTTGCACCCTTTCTCGACCCCTTTTTTGTAGACGAATCAGGAATAAAGGGTGAGAGAGTCATCAATATGGGGCGGGTTAATGTGAAATCAATGTTTGAGTCAAGGTGTGTTTGCCAAGGCTAATAAACCGAAAAACAGTAACCAAAAAATTTAATTGAAACTTGAAAAAAATTGACAATTCCAGCTCCAGAATTCCGAAGTGAATTCCAAATATCTCCGAATCTAAAAGAGATATAAAAATTTCATAATAACCTTTTCCCCAGCTCCAATTACACTCTACAAAAAAGGTCCTACGGAAAATCTCTCTATATCCCTGATATTCGGAGATATTCAGCAAAAACTCACCTGGCATTCGTTTTATTGTCATTTATAAGAGTTCAGTCCTGACTATTTCAGCGGAATTTCTCTCGTATAATTTTTTACACATCGCACACCGCAATGTATTCGCGGAAGGCAGGGAAAGGCCTCTCTAAACTCAAAAAAAAAAAGATGACCCATGCGATACCAAAGTTAGAAGTCGGAACGGTAACGCGTTTTCGAACGTTTCGCAGAAAACATCGTGCACTCGCGTGTCCACACCTTGTGTTTCGTGCCTTTTTCTCTTCAGCTGCGGGAAAGAAGAGGAAAATCCGAGGGTGAGAGAGAGCGACTGAAAAAAAAATTTAACAAACGGAAATAAAAGGAGGAGAGGCAAAACGTGAGACCATGAAGCCCGATAGTCAAACCTATGGAGGCACTTTTTGGTGTATCACGTGTCACAGTTGGCGTGTGTAATTCAACTGCACAACCCTTATTTCATGTGATCATCACGGGAAAAGTGTTAAAACCCTTCTCTTCGGGGGAGGAAATTAGCCCCGAGAATTTGTCTGGATGGGAGTCAATGGATTGCATCAATTCATTTTACATTTTACATTTCAATACACGTGAGACGATTTCCACTCGATTTCTGGATCGGGAAGATAAATTAATTTATTTTTATACCGAGGAGATCCAGTAATCATATTTTTCCCGCGTGCTGTAGTCGATTTTGGAATTAATTCCTGAATTAAGAGAAAATCTGGACTTCAATCCCCTAAAATTGGAGACTTCTCCTGGAATGTAATTGTCATGGTATTTCATGTCAACCGGTCGTATATTTCGCGATAAACCAGAAGTCGTGTGCCGTCGGTATCGGGAGTATCGGCTGTGACCCGGGCGCCGACACACGCGTCTTTTATTACTCCACAAACCGATTGTTTACATATAATATAATATTTTCGGCCTGAAAAATCGGCAAGACTCAAAATGGCGATATCCGCAGAAAAAAGACAACACAATTCCGAATAAAAAGATAATTTCGCAAGTGAAATTCAAATCGAACTGAAATCCGATGAATCGAGTCGCGAATCGGCAAAAATTCAACCGAAAAAAAAAATTCCTCGAAATTTCAAGAATTTGAGTTCCTCCCCCGAGTGAATTTCGCCCGGGGTCTTACTGTGCCCCGAAATCTCTTAGTAGCTAAAACAGAGATCCAGGGGGCGCGAATGGGAATCCGGAGAAAAGGGGGACAAAGCCCAGGGCTGAAAAAGGGATAAGATTTTTCGCGAGAGAGAGGAGACAGACACGAGGGGTTGTACTACACGCCACATATAATTACAGACAAGAAGAGAGCAGTGGCTAGACGCGAAACCCGCTGAATGGCCTTAGGGCACACCAGGTTACTCAAAATCCACTGCCCCCTTTTGCCCCCTTTTGCCCCCTCTTGGCCCATTCTGGCCCCATGAGCCCCCGCACCTCATTCGTATTCGCGCCCCGGGTGAATATTGCCGATATGCCGTCTTTTTCCCCTTTCGTGAGTGGTTTTTTTATTTTTTTTTTATCCTTTATTCTTCGGTTAACGTCTACCGTTCGAGATATCCTCGAAGGACGAATGAGGCCTCGAGGTATCGACGGTGCCACGGAGACGATGACGAACGCCTAGGCGATATATATCGCCAACTTCATACAGAACTGGGTCATCAGATTCCTTGTGATTTACGAGGAAATATCAATTTTTCAGGTGAATATCGAAAAGTCGATGGAATTAATAATTCGGAGAAAGAAATATTTCAGGCATTCGCCTGCAGAGGAAACTTGGTGTTTTGCTGTGTGAAAAGCGGGAGGAAAAGTGAATACTTTCTGCCCTAGGGTGAATACTCGGACTGAATATTCGGATGAAGCTCTTCGCCGTAGCTAATTCTCCAGTGAAATCTCGATTTCAGGTACAATTATTGAACTAAGTACAGCATGAATAAAGAGTTGAAGCACACGCTCCGCCCCCCGCAAGTCTTTCCCCACGGGCCCCCTCCCCCCTTTTTCCCCTGCCCCATGATCCCTCGCCATCACACTCAAAGCCCAAGTGGGGGCCCTCCTCTAAATTACCACAATTTTGTACTTTTTATCCGCCATCCGAGCCCCATGAGTTGAAGCAAGACAACAGTACCCACATCCATGAAAACCACTCTTTAGAATGAAAGAAAAAAAAAAAGTTGAAAAAAGAAAAAAGTAAAACAACGAGACAAACTGCACTAACGCGAAGGGATAATTTTTGGTGGAAACGCAACAATTTTATCGGCCGTTGTTATGTGAGATCAGTTGGTGCCTACTGCCGACACGCGTTACACCTGCCTCAGTGCTCCGTTGAAAATTAATGTTTTTTCAATGTTCAAATGGCCTGAATATTTGTTTTGACTATTTTTTTTTTTTGGTGATGTTTTACCGACGGAACGCCGCCATTTTGGTGCCCCCAGGCGTCCCACCACTCAAAAGAAAGTGTACCCCTGTGACATTGAAATCCCCCCACCATTTTGGAGAATATGAAAAAAATATTTACTCGCGCAATCGCATGGCCAAAAAAGTGATCTGAAATGATTTCTCAAAAAACGGAATATCAGTAGAAAAATATTAAAAAATAATAGAAGTAACCGATTTTTTTTGTATATTCTCCCACGGGAGTCGCCCTACCCCACCTTTCACCGGAAAAACAGTGAAATTACGGTTCGATTTAATTAGTACTTCTGTGATTTATCGTATTATTTTTATGACAAACGACTCGTCGTCTGAGAATGCGTTTTAATTGGTAGCTGCTGGGTATTAAACGAAAAGATCAGAAGCCTTCTTCAGGACGGCCCACCCTAACCTCTACTGTGCATCCTCTCGTCATGATTTTTACCACGGAATCTTGCCTCAAGGATGTGCTGCAACATAAGCGTCAATGTCCCGAAAGATTAATACGCTACCTAACATGGTGGATATATTTTTTATTTTACATCTGTTGATTTTTTATATCTGCCGTGGTACTTTGGCAAACCGAAAGAGGCACTGGGCGTTGCACCAAAACCCCTCGGAATGTCTCCAGGGCAGGATATACTTTATTTGCCGTCCAGGAATTTTGGAAATAGTCTGACCTCTGGACCTTGACCACCGATGAAGATGATGTCCTCGTGGAATTCGCTGATATATCATTCTGGTGAATACCAGACATGGATTTTCAGACCGGCCCTTCATAACGGGAGACATCTTCAACGAGGAGGGGGATTCCCGCAGAAAAACCGTGAAAACCACGAAATGAAGCATTCGTCTTAGAAAAAACCTCCGCTAGAGGGCCTCTGCCTCCTGCAACTCACAA
This sequence comes from Fopius arisanus, assembly GCF_000806365.1. NCBI lineage: Eukaryota > Metazoa > Arthropoda > Insecta > Hymenoptera > Braconidae > Fopius > Fopius arisanus. Next base: position 250,120 of record NW_011887833.1, read on the forward strand.
AGCCCATAAAACCGTTGAAATTACCTTGAGCAAGATCTTTCTCCAGTGGAAGACAAAAACGACCTAAACACCGATCCGTCGGTGAGTTGAAGCCGGTTATTGATGTCAGGATCTATCGCTCCCGGGGCCAGTGCCTGGAGTTGTAAGTTGGGACCTCAAAAACCGGTGGACAAAGGATGAAAATGAAAACAACGGGGAGAAGAAAAAAAAAATGAAGTAAAAGACGTACGGCGCAAGTAGTCGGAGGTCTCGGGGGGGATTTTTTGCAATAAAAATCTTGCGTTAGCAAGCGAAGAAGATGGTAAATAATGTTGGTAGGTGGGCGTGGTTGTCGGGTATATGGCGCCCTCAAAAGCGATCCTTCCCCGAAGGTAGGGCCATGGCTCCTTAAATGTATCCGGAGGGATAGGGACCGAATAAAATGATGAAACTGGGAGCCCGGAGATAAGATCCTCCTAGTTATCGCGCTGCCTCCCGTATCCTTTTTTTTTCAATAGCTGCAGTTTATCTGATTATTAATAAGGGTGATTATCTAATCACGCGTAACGATTTTCGATGTCGGAGTTAATGTGTCGAAATTCCGACGGGATCTCGTGTCGGGACTGTGGTTTTGAGCGACGGCCGCTTGACGGAAGGTAAATAAACGTGAAGTGCACTCTGAGTCGCCGGCGAATGCCGGAAATATATAAATATAAATAATTGCAATGAGTTTGGGAAGGATTAGACAATTTTTTGGAATAAAATATTCCAGAAATGATGCCATTTTTAAAAAAATTCTTCATGTATGTCCTTTTGTCAACTCCAGATTCCGAGCGTTGGGTCTATAAGGAAATCGGTAAAATATTAAAACCAAGCAAGTCGTCATTCAATATCGAAAAAAATATCAGAAGCCGCTAGCTTCTCGGTACAGCGTTTTTCTCAGCGAGTGAGCTCTGCAAAAAAAAAAATCTGCAGTATTTTCTGCCGTCGGCGGGTGAACGTGCACCAAGTAACCATCAACTATCCAGCAGATACTTCTTACCTCCTTTTTTCATAATTCTCATTGGACTGAGTCAAGGAAACAGCGTCGGCCTTTCGCTCGATTATTATTGCATATGGATTTTTTTTTTTATCGGATACATGCAGATAAATGACAGGTTACATGACGATAATTCATACCCGGCGCGTGTACGACGCGTGTTTGAAAAAAAAATAATAATAAAAATGGGGGAATTGTAGGAAATATGGAAATGGAGGGAATATGATCTGTCGGTGACCTGGGGGTCATGTTTTTTTTTTATGGAAGTCGTAGGTGATTTTTTCTCTGAGTGACAAGTGGATTTTCCCGATGCATACATCGAATTTCCCAAAAGAGAAAATTCCCTGGAAAAATTTTTTACGAATCATATTCGTATGGGGAAGTCTCTGACGAATTCGCGTTGTTAGGGGAATACCAAATATTCGTTGACGGATTACATTTCCAAGTGTCGAGAATAGACCCCCTGGGGGGAGACAGTGGAGACAAAGGTACCGGGTCTTTTTTGGAAATGTGTGGAGATGACGGAACGTATACGTAGGTCGTTTAGGGTCTAATTATGGATGTGGATCCCCGGCAGTCGGCAGATGTGGATAATGATAGCCCGGATGGGCGCGATGTGTCCGGCTTCTACAAAACCCATGTCCTCTCTCGGCCCCTAGAAGAAGGTTGGCGCCACGAGTTTGTTCTATTGGGGTTAGGACGGGTTGAGGAACTTATTTCCACAGCTGCCAGACGTTTTGATATCAAATCGTGATTTATTTCAATCGATTCTCAGATTTTTACCTTCATTTCCGGTCCCGCGGTGTTTCCGCGGGAGAAACCCGGGTGAAAAAAAAATTGTAATCAGAATATTTTATGAATCAAAAAAAAATATATAACAAATATTTCAAAACATTTCGCAAAAATACAATTGTCTTGTTTCCCGAATTTTTTTTTTCAAATGAAAAATTTTCCGAGGAGTTTTCCAGAAATTTTTTGAAAATTTCGAAAAAATATTTCAATTACAATTTTTTTTACTCGCGACTGGTATATAATCGATATATATATCGATTACACGTACATATCCTTCGGCAAAAAATGCAATGTCACGTGAATCCGATATGTAATCATTGATATATATATTTTTGGAGCTGGAGGGGTGGATTGGGGTGTCATGTACTCAGCTGGTGCGAAATATATCCGAGTTACGAAAAATTATGAATTTTTTTGGAAAAATGGGGTGAAGTTTTGATAGTCCTGACCAGAGACTTGGGGAATCGTTCTCCAACTGTCTTTTACGGTGACTTCCCTCGCAGAAAAACCCGCCCCCAGTGAATTTCTAGCCGACCTCTAATTACCAAAAATTTTTACGAGACCCCACAGCCTTGACATAGGTCCCACTGTCATTTATTTGGTCAACTTCCACCGCCGGAAGTCCCAGCTAATTGATTATCCGCTAATTTGTAACTTACCTCTGGCACATTTTGTTGACGCGATATTGGATATTTGGAAAATCAATTTATTTCCTAGAATTGATTATTCCCATGGTTTTTTAACTTGAAACTTCAAATTCACCTTTTAATTTTGATTATTTATAAAAAGGCATTTGCACCGGCGGGAATGCTCACTTGTCTCGAGAAATAAAAACCATCTCATTTGGAATTCCAAAAAAATCCACTCCTGACACAGTGCGTCATAAATCTTGAAGATTTTTCATACTTTCTCGCGGTACATCGCTGGGGACTCGTCGGATGAGAGAAGAAAGGCATACGGTCTTCGCTGCCAACAACTCTTGCTATATTACACCACTCATAAAATCTGAAACTTCTGAGAGCGTGTCTCAGTGGTGGCAATTTTCCGTTCACGTTTTACGGTAAGAAAATTGTCCGGAGGACCACCCAGTTCCCTCCGACGATCGAAAATCACGATTGCAAGTAAAAAAAAATTTAACCAGTGAAATTTTATACGACTCCCCTCCTTCACTCTCCCATTGCAAAATTAGAATTATTAGAATTTCATTATTCGATTAAAAATAATTTATAAAAATCATTTATAATTGATATCGTAATGTGAATTCCTGTAAAATCTGCGAAATCAATTCTATAAATGAATTTCATTTTTTTTAAACTGAAGATTGAGATAAAAAAAAAATCAGAGTTGGCAAAATGTTTCCTCGAGAAGAAACTGTTGCATTCGTCTTAAAAAGTCGTTTAGTTTTTGGGAGTGTGGGGTGGGGTGAAGAATACAAGAATCGTTAAGCCAAAGGATATTTTGCGCACGGGTATATTGCGGCGAGACTGTCCATATATATACACAGAATTTTAAGATCTCCTGTGTTGGAGCTCGCGCGCCACGCGGGGCCCTAAGGCCCGAAAACCTAACCTCGGACGTACGCGGATAATTGGGGATAATGCAGGGTTTGGCGTGCACGGCCGTTGGGCCCCCGTAATTGCACGAAAGAGGCGGCCCGGGTCTCTCTTTTCGAGAGAAAAAGACAGACGAGAGAAAGAGTTGGTGGACGATCAAGAGAGATTCCCTCTTCTATCCACTCTCTTTTATTTTCCATTTTTCGCAAATGAAAAAAAAATATATATACATGAAAAATACTCCGTCTGTCCAACGCACCATTCGGGGAACCCTCACAGCTACCCTAATTCGTTGGTTTGTTTCGTGATGGAGTCCCTGGCGACTGTGTTATTACCACCAACATTTCTGACCGAGAAATATTCGCCTAGGATTTTTTTTCAACCAATGGAATTTATCCTAAATGGTGAAGGAATTGAATGATTTTTTTTTTTGTGGGACTTGAGATACGTTGGGAGGAATTAAAATATCAGAACACTCGATCCAACGATTAGAAATGAGATTGATTTATTCACAGCTGTTCAACGTGATTATTTATTTTCGTTAGGTCAAAGGTGTTCGAATTATTGCGGGTTTTATTGAAGTCCAGAAAAATTGGAGATTTTTTTTCACGCTAGGTATCAGAATAAAAATATACGAGGGTCTGCAATTTAAAGTTGCCTTTCCTTGAAAAAGGTTAGAATAGAAGAGTAACTCCGGTTGGCGTGTCGAGGTAAGATTTACCTCTGGTGCACCGGAAAGGGTACAAGAGGGTGGCTGGTGAAGGAATGGTTTCCGGTTGAGTCCTATATACCCCAGTTGCAATTCCTACTACTCGTAAAACACCACATGTACCTCCCACCTCCATTCGAAGCGATTTACAGACCCTTTTCACGTACTGTGTTCCACTGAAACTTCAATTCATACCGCGTCATTTACTATTCTCGATTCAAACAAGTTGGAAACTCGTTGCAACTCTCGTTTAGCAAAACGACAGGGAAAAACATCAACAATCTCCCCTCCCAATTGTTGATGTTCTTCTTCTAGATTCGCGGGTGGATTATCCAATTGCTGCACCTCTATGATATGCCAGACGAATATTGAAAAAAAAAAAAAATGGTGTTTGAAAAGTGATTCTGGACAAGTACATGTTACATTTCGGCGTCTATCAATCAAAGTCTGGTGGTCCCTGGCAATAAGATTGGCCGAAGGTCGGCTATTATCCTGCCAGACTCGTGTGATGCACGACCTCCAATCCAGGCCCTCAGTTGGACCACTTGAGTTTAAAAAAAAATGAAAAAAAAAAAAAAACCAGAAAAGAGATAAAGAAATTCCACATCCTCAGACGCACTAAATGCACACGCAAAATATACCCCACGGAATGCAAACAATTTTTATTCCGAATCTCTTCGAAATCTCGGCCCTTATTTATTGTTCATATCGATAAAAATCTACAGTTGAATTTTTTTTTTAAACAAGGGAATGCTTTATCTTTGATCGGAATAATTCTGAATGATTTGTGGTGATTCACAGGAATCGATGGGATAGATCAGTCAACCCAGAAGGTATTCGTTCGATTTGCCTTTAAAAGAATTTATTATTCACTGGAGAATTATTATGTACTCTCCCCTGTGTTAAAAATAAATAAATGTTGTAATGAAAAATCTGAGTCACGTCACACGATGGGAGAAGACCGATCGTGTTTTCAGGCTTGAATATTCATCGCCGTTTGCAGTGCCACGGGGTACAGCGGATTTTCATAATTTTTGTTTGATTTTACATATCGCCCTGATCTGAATTAATTTTTTCATCGGTTGATCGGTTGAAAAAAAAAATAATTCTCTTCAGAGTCTATGGAAATATTTGCATATTATCCGAATCAACTCAACGATTTTCTCACATTTATTCCCAATAATTATTATTGGGTTGAAAAATTATCGGAAAATTTCTGCCTTGAATTTTCTGGTAATCCTCCATTTTTTTAATTAAATGTGGAATTGAGTGAGAGTTTGAATTTAAAATTCGATTGAAATGAAAAAAAATTTCGATGAATTTCTGCGGAAAATTCTACAGAATTGGTAATGGCGGTTTATTATTTTTAATAGTTCGATCGGTTCCATTGAAATCGAAGGGGTTACAAAGTTAGTTGTAGTTTGAAATAAAAAATATAGAGAATTAATGGAATTAGCGTAGGTGCGACGAGGTTAACCTCGAGCCAATACGATTGCGTGATTCGCCAATTCCCTGCGGTCTGGTACCTAAACTATTATGTATCTCTGACCCTTTGATCACTTCGTGTGGAGCCAACACACTCTGGGGCATAATGGGCTTTTCAGAGGGAGAGACAAGAGGTGAAACTTCGGAGGTGCGTTTTGTATGCGTGTTTACCCCGAACGTGGGATCTTCCGTGTGTGTTTTTAGTTCAAACTGGTGTTGGACGAACGCCATTACGAGTTTCACCTCTTGTTCTTCCCCCTTGCCCTCCATTTTGCCCCGCATCTGTGTGAGGATTTAGATGCCATACTGACACGCGATTTCTCCGTCTTGCGTGTGTATATTGTTTTTTTTTTTAATCCAACTTTTTTATTTTCATCGACTTCATCAGATATTTCTCCGCTTGACGAATCAGCGAAATGAGATGTGAATTTGAAATTCAAAATTTCCGCCAAAATCTTGGGATTTCACCAACAAAGCGGTCTCTCATTTTTTCAATCGGCAGCTTTCGAAATAAATCGGCTAAAATCTTCATTTGTATTTATAAAATTAATTCGGATATTTGAGAAAAATTAATCTGCCGATATGATCGGGTACCATATGGTAAACGCATTCTGGAAATCGGGACGATGAAATCGGTTGAGAAAGGGGCACGAGAGTGTGAATCGATCGGCAATAAAAATCGGTTGATGGTGGTTCGCCCACGTAATGATATGCACACGAGAATAAATGTAGATATCCTCGAAATGGTCCAGTTTAACGAGAAAAAAAAAAATCTGGGCCCTGTTGGTTTCGATTTCGAGGGCGTCGCCCTGAAATAATCCGCGAGTGTTTGGTTGGTCAGAAGAGCGCGGAGGCGGCGCATCTGTCCGCCTGAAGATTTATATCTCAAAACTCTTTTTTTCAGCGATCGGCATATCAATTTTTCCATGAAAAAAAAAAATATACATATTACCGATGCTCTCCCGAAATTAAAAAACCGTTTAATATCAAGATCTTGTAATAATTTTCATTCGCACTTGAAAATTTTCTCAGGAGAAATAACCGATTTATGCCGATTGAAGCGTTCAATTGAGGTAAATCGACGGGGCATCAAGGATATCATGAATAATGGCTTCCTGATTCACGTAATAGAATCCGAAGTAGATAATAATATCGGCTTTCTCGGGGTTAAACGGCCTTTCGACGACTCTCTCTCGATAAAACGAGAAAATCGGTTCGAAAAGGCGCGCGATTCCCCATGATGCGAGTAAAATCAAAATGGAGGGGAGACCCTTTGGAGGATAAATAATAAAAAAAAGGATTTGCGTGAATTACATGGTGTGGTGGACCCCCAGGCTTCTTTCTGCGATCAAAACGCGCTCGCTCCATACATCAATGCCATCTATAAGTTGTAATCATTGGCCATTTTTTTTTTTATTCCACCAAGACAATTTTCTGTGACGTCATGCGCGTGTGCATTGAATGTTTATTAATTTATGGAATCATTACAGCACTGAGATCGGGGGGGTCAAGTTTTTTGGGGATTTGTTTGAAGTTGTGGGTAATTCGGGAATAATAAAGCTCCTTGGAAATTATTGTATTCGAGGAAATTGCGGGGTGGAGGATAATTACAATATTTATTTGAGTGGAATGATCAGAATGTTCAGGGGCTGTTTCAATTTGCCGGGTATTGGGGATAAGTTCGACTGGTTATTTTGGGATTAATGAGGGAGGCGAAATTTTTAAGATAAATTATTCATGATTAATTTGTGAATTACCATTGGGTAATTCAATGGTTTTTTTTTGTTAATAAAAAGGCGTTGTTCCCGATTTTCTGATTTTCTGTCATTTGAGAAGTAAATAAAAATTGTCTGTGACGAATAATTGAGGGCAATAAAAAATATCGACTATTTAAATTCCTAAGGAGTATTTCTCATGCTGACACTCTCGAATTAACAGATCGTTTCACTTGGCAATTAAATACCGAAAAGAGGCGAGTAACGCCGGTTCCCATAGTGTTATTCCACCTTCGTAAATAAAATGTGCAAGAGAAAATACAAGAGCAGAAGAAGGCGGAACATTGCGAAGGGAGGATATATGCCGGGGCAACCCTGCAAAGTGCAGTAAAAAAAAATATTTCTCATTTCTTTCATTTTTTTTTATTTCTCCTCCATTTTTTCACCTCTCATCCATTTATTTTTTTTTTTCACCGAGATGACTTCAGAGAAGGAAGAATAAGGGGGGACTCGTGAGAGGAGTCTTCGGTGAGCGGAATAAAAGTTCAAAGAAGAAGAAAAATAAAAGGGAGAAAGATGGTGGACGGTGGAGCACAAGCTATCTGCACACCATGGGCAATATTTACGAGAAGGGCTGGGGTTTCGCGCAGTTCAGCATCGTCCAACAGTAATTGCACTGTAACAGGGGTACTCTGATTTATTGGGTTATTACTGGGGTACTCGTGGTGTTTCAAGGGGGAAGGGATACTGTGGTGTATGGATTCGCCAGGGATTTTCGATGGCCCAAGGTAGTCGAGGGCACAACAAATATAAATTACCAATTCAACTTATTCTGTTTAAAAAATACACCCTAAATAAAAATACAAATAAAAATAAATAATTGCCATTTGTTTCCTTTCCTGGATATTTGGATGAATTATTCCAAATCGGATACCCTCTATATTATATATTATTTATATTGTTGAAAAATTGAAAAACATATTTCAATTTGTGTAAAACCTTATCTCGACCGATATGAGATTGAAAATGATCGTAAAATATTTTTTCGAATCAGGTTTACCATTTTTTATGATTTCTTATTTTTTTCATCGACAGACTAAAATTATTGCATCGAGGCCGAAGTAGGCGATAGATTTACGAGGCCATACGTCTTCGTAGTTGCGTTGGAGAACCCGAGAGATGGATAACACACACGAGTGGATGGAAACATACGATGATTTGTGTGTACGCTCACAATTGTATATGACTATTGCCAGAGTATATACTTTGTTATTATATCCTCGTGGATAATTGTTTCCAAGGAAGCCTCGACGCGCCCGGGGACCTTGCCTGGGAACCGCCGAGGTGTTGCCAACCTTACGGGGCGTTTCAACGATATTACCGTCAGTCACGACTGGCACGTCAAATGTCGTGTCATGCGGGTAAAAGTAACACATATCTGCAGAACTGGGAGACATTGGGAAATAATGATATGAGGTGGAGACTTGCCGAGGTGTAACGCACGTTTTACCCATCAGCTGATGGATCATGAAGGAAAAGATTATTTTTCACGCGCATCGCATCACAGTACGAAATTATTTTGATTCTTCCAGTGAAATTATCAATTTACTACAATTTTTTGAGAAATCATGTGAGTGAAATTTTTTTTTCCATTTTTTATCACCCGAAATTTGAAATTGCCGCGCAATCGGCCGGCGCCAACTTCACGCAATTCAATGACCAATGAGAATTCAGCGGTTGTATTCAGAGGGCTTTACTGTATTTTTTTTTCTTCTTTTTATTGTCTGATGCACTGGATGCAATGAAATGATACGAGAATATTTTTATATCGTAAAAATGGAGGGATATAGCAATGAAGGATTGATGGTCGATCCAGTTAATTCTGTCACGCCCATTGGTGCAAGATCGTGTTATATCACGATCGAAAGAGGTACAACCTAGACTTGCGGCTATCGAATAAACCCTCGCAACCGTAAATATATCATCCAAAGGCGAATCTACGTCCGCGCAGATGTAATCGAAAATTAATAAAAAAAATTAGCACCCCGGGAAACCTGTTCTTGAGCGATGGAAAACCGAGAGGACGAGCCTGATATATTTCACGACTGGGGTGGTCGCGAGGGGTTACTATCGATATAATCGTATTTTATAATTGCTCCTCGAATTATCTAGCTGTTGAGTTCAGCATGAGCTTTGATCACGTACCAACGATTGCGGCCAAGGACCCTGGGCTTGTTTTCCTCGTTGAAGAAAAAAAATAATAATATCGTAATAATGAAAGATTTGACGCGATATAAACCCCGAGTTTTTCCATTCACCGATGTTAATCGTAATTACTTTGTGTACTTTTCTCTTTTTAAAATCCCTTTGAACGCGTGTTCTCTGTCGTGCTATCTTATTGCTCTGATTCGCTTATCAATTGGTTGATGAAACACGGAAAGGAGTGTCCAGGGTTTTATCATCAGGGAAAATAATTCTGGAAGGAAGGAACTCCTGAGAGTTTCCCAAATCGAATCGAATCCTTTAACCCTCGAAATTATAATTTGAAGAGAGAAAAATAGAAAGCCATATTTCACCTGCCAATAGATATATGAATTAATTTTTTAAATGGAATAATGGAATTGCACAGAAAAATATATGACTTTTAATTTTTGGTTTGAAATAAAATTATTTTAATGAATGGAGACTGTGGCGAAATGCAATGACTGAAAATTCAATGGTGAATAAATAATTGTACCTCGTGGGACCACCATTTTGAAATACATATGGATCTGCAGGGGATCGCAGTGCAGTCTACACCCACGCGATGCCATAAAAGAAAGTCAGAGAGAGAGAAATGTTTTTAACCACCCACGATCGAGTCTCATTGGCTGAGGCGAAGGCCGTTTTTTAGGACTGGCACTACCTTCGAAAAAAATATCTCCAGGGCACTCTCCGGTCCAGTCCAGTCCACGGGATTTAATAAAATGAGTGAATAAAATTTATCATCGATTTATAGAATTTTTCATGAATTCACACTGGACTTGAAATCAAAAATTTTTACCCAATAAAAATTTCTGGCTGCAATTATCTTGAAATAAAAATTATTTCCATTAATTTTTTCAGTTTCATCGTCGATTATTTATTATTAGAAAAATGTATTCTGAGCAGATGAGACTTTTGGGGGAGATAATAAATTCTGTGATGTGACGATTTCGATAAAAAGGTGAAACATGACGTGGAAAAATGAAAAAAAAAATGGGAAAAATGGGAGAAATGGGAATACAAAAGAAAACAATTTTGTTGTACCTGGAGTATAGAATTTGTATGTTCTTCCCCTTTAATGGTAAAAGGTCTGCGGCATGGAAAAGACAGGCTGCCAACGGATCACGAGAGTGAGCCCGGGTTAGATCATGCCGTTGACGGTAAATATAGGCTTAGAGTGGAACGAGCTCTTCGGCAACATCACGAGAAGAAGGTATCCACCTGAGGAATGAGAGAACAAAGTTGTGAACGATAACGATGTGTTCAAAACATTACGTATGAATCATTTAACCTTTACATATAACATACCGTTGTACGTTGAAGAATTATTGACATTACACTGTGCAAATATATAAGATTAAATTATCTAGGTTGTGTCAGGGTATTTCTCATTTCACCGACATCCTTTTTCTCACCTTTTTCCATTTTATTTTCCAAAAAACTCATTATTCCTCATAAATCGCCCGATAATAACGTGATTGTTCAATTGATGTATTCTCATTAAAAAGATATTTACGATGATTAATTCCACAATTACAGGACGACAGGTTCTAAAGATTTATTGACTCTCAAGGAAGTGACACAATATTTTTAACAAATTTTTTTTTTCAAATATTTATCTACTCGAGGTGGAAATGGTGATTGAAGTCGACGAAGCAATAAATATCTCATAACAACTAATAATCCACAATCATCGCGATAATGAAGTGAAACTGATGTTAATACCCAGGGAGCCAATTAAAAGTGATATAAATATCCGGATAATGGTAGCTCTCAAAATGACCAGAAAGTCGCATATATTTCCCAAATAGCGACATAATTTTCAACTCTCGGTACGGAATAATACCCCTCTCCTTGACTGCGGTAATATTTCAATTAGTTGTCAATTTAGTTGTCGGCGCCTGATGAACGTTAACCCAAAGAAGGGGATTGCCCAGCTGAATAATTAACAACAAATGATCCCAGCGAGGTATCATTACCCCACCGGACTAATCGTAGTAAATTGACCGTTATGTTATTAAGCAGTTTGCAGGTAAAGTTAATTGCCAACAGGTACGTGCCAATCGTTTACCACTTGACGAATAATATCAGTATAATAAAAAAAAAATAATCACTCAAGTCGCCATAAATAAAAGGCGGTGAATTCAATGACAATGGGCTTTTTAAAAAGACAAATATTTTAAGTGACAAGTGGTGATTTGCCGGGAAAGATACCTCGGTAATTCACACATGCGACAGATAATTTACATGGGCATATGCGTGCCTCAGGTGTATATTTTTCTTTTCAATGATAATTATTTTCTCACCTCTCAGAATCAGACGAGAGAAGATAAGGAAGGACTACTTTCGTATAAATTAACGTTCCCGGTCAACAATTTTCCCTTCTCGGAAACAAGGGGTTTGTCTTATCGACTGGTAGATGGCGTCGGTGATAATGTCGAGAGATATTTAACTGTTGGATTTCACCATGGATGCCTCCACTGGTCCCTCGAGATATTCTTAACCCAAATGAATTTTCCCAAATTTTCGTTTTCCAAAAATTCAACTGACATCGTATTTCCATATTTCTGTAATCCGCGAAAATAAAAAGACATAATTTTTTTAAACGACGGGCGTTATCATGGAGTTGGAGAAGTAATTGTTCGGGGGAGGTGAAATAAATATTGACCCACGATATGGGTCAATACTGAGGGTTGAAGGTCCAATAAATTTTTGGCGGGATTTTTTGAAATTTGACTCGTTTCACTGGACGATTGGCATCGGCTAATTTTCGAGCGGTCAAATTCGCGGTTGACTTAACGGTAACGCAGGACGTGACATGACAAAACCACTGGTAAAATCTGACAGGAGACTATCACTGTTGTCACGGTATGTGGGTCAAACCGAATGCAATGGGTAATTGCATTGAGTCTGTTCGACAGCCGTCGCTACGGTACGTCGATCACGTTCGGAAGTGGATTACACATGTTTAGATATCAACAAAACATTAAATCCATCAAGGTCGTATCAAAATATTGCTGACCCCTTTCAAACATCCGCAATACCGCGACAATGTAGATTATTTATCCGGGATATCATGACAATTCACAACGTAACAAAGAAAAAAAATTAATGATGATTATTATTAAATGAATTATTGAATGTGGGTTATCCATTCCTGAATTCCAAATTATTCGGGACAGATTATTGTATAAAATGTACAAATAATTAAAATATTAATAATCAGGGATGGGAATAAATTCCTGCAAAAAATTGAATTCACAATGAAATATAATTACCATCCCGATGATAAATCACCGATAATTCAAACAGAAGTCAAAAATGACTAATGAAAATGACCAACGAGCAAGGGCATGGCGACAACCGAAAATAAATCACCCGTTGTGTATTTTTAATTGAGTTAAATTGAATAAAGAGGCCGTATCATTAATCTTCCACATTCCTGATAAAACCGGGGAGTGAAAATGCTGAGTGAAACAAGAGCGGATGCTGGCGAGGTAACATTGAAAATCACCGTCGGGAATAAAGATGGTACGGGTATTTTCGTATAAACCCAGTGCACCGACATTACGTACCCAATGGATAAAAGATACGTGTTGTATCATGTCGTCGGATACGTATACACACGTATAAAATACGCGGTAGAAGGCGTCCCCGTGTTGCAGCCGGTTCGACCGGAATCGAACGGACACGCTCTCACGGGGCTATCCTCAGCCTTACCCCAATGCCTTGGCATTATCAAAAAAAATCCTGGCAATGGGTTACCCAGAGCCTTCAAAGTCAGCATTAACAATAATTAATCCCAGAGTATCTGACAAATTCAATACAAATTTTTTTAAATATTCAAATTCCCGCGGGTCCAGTTGAGGATCACCTCAGAGACTATCCGAAAAAAAGCGGAAAATTTTGAAAAAGGGATCTTTATTAATTCAAAATAATTTCCCAGGGCTTGACACTTATTTTAAAATTCTCTGGTGAACGACAGGCACTATAAAATGGGAACGGGAGATGGAGAGAGAGAGGAAAAGCCCAGCAGTCGATGGTACGCTTTGATGTGCCGCTCGTATGGTTGGGCATCGCCACCCTGGAATACCTTCACCTCGTGCGATTGCAAAGACACTGAGAATCAGAAAGAAGGGATACATTGACTTCATTCCGCAATTTATCTGCGAGTGGTTGACTAGGATGAGAAGGTGTCTGATTGTGAGAAGTGGCCAGATGATTATGATCTGAATGCGCAGGACCACGGAATTTCGGTTTCATAAAATACCAGACCAAGCGCGCGCCAAAAATCATGATTAAAAATTTCAAAATTAAATGAGTTGTGAATTCAAATTAGCCGCCTCAGACGATTAAATTAATGAAGAGTAATCGTCTCTGTGTTTGTCATTTTTATAACAGGAATTCACGGATCGGATAAATTATTTGATAGTGGTGATAAAAATTTGAAAAAAAATTTGTGGAACCTGCGGTGGGTGATATGGTAAGCGAATCTCTGCTGAGGATGAGGGTCTTTTTTTTCTGTGGGATCAACACGGTGTAACCCGATTCAGTTGGTATTGTATAAGGAAGACACGTAGTACAACAGCACCTGTAGCTCGCATTGCCGCGTCCATCTGTCCACTCTTGTCCGTCTGATCCAGAAGAGAATTTTCTTGCTTTTGGAGAATCAATCGAGCCGACAGCCTCCTTTTTGCTTCCACGAAGAGGAAATTGTTTTTCCACCACCATGAACGATTTAACCATCAATTCTCCTTTTTTATTATTTTTCAATACAATTTTTTAATCGATAAAACATGACCAGTATCAATTTATTATAATAATTATGTCATAATTTTATGTCATTATTACCATTGGCGATTCATCGATTGGAAAATTCGAGAAGGAATTCTTCTGATTTGCGTTTCCACCTCTGTCTTTTCTGTTTGAAAATTATTGGAAATAAAAATCGTTGGGAAAATGAAAAAATGATACAAAAAAATATGTAGAAAAAATGATTTCGTCATGATACTGGCAATAGTTGAAGGTTTCTGGTTAAGTGCCGGAAGACCATGTGATTAGCCAACTTCTGTGGACACTCAGAGATGATTCTTCGTTCAGGTTTATGCGGATTACATAATCTCTTCCCTTGTGCCTCATACCAGGTGACATAAAAATCCTAGCAGCCTTGGCTCACGTCTTCAGGGACGAGAAAAACACTCGGGTTTTTCCAATTCGCTTAAAATGCCCCTCCCCTGGGCTGTCCCTGTAATTTTCAAACAGCAGAGATTCCGGTACAACTCGACGGAGACACGTACGTAGCCTCGAGGAATTGACCAAATTTGGATATAAAAATATCTGAGAGTAGATGAAGAAATATGTCTCATTAATTAATTCGAGATGAAAACCCTGATTCCCAAGAAAATTCAGGCTGCAGGTGGAAATCCCCGAATTTTCTGGATTTGTCGGGAGAAAATGAAACAGTTGGTTGTAAAAAAGAAAAGTTGTCGTTTTGTTCTTTGGAGAGACAATTCGTGACGCATGCAGGTAAAAATCTGCATACCTGAATTCTGGGTAGTCTTCAGGGACTAACGAGCGGTGACAGTTGTGCTGGTGCCGTCACGCTTTCCACCATTTTTGAAAAAAAAAAAAATAATAGAGGGAATACAAAGGTGATCTGCTTTCATGCTCTCAATGGGGGCGCGAGATTTCAGGTGAAAATTGATGTAATTGAAAATTCAGATAACTTTGTGACAGGAATTTTCCGAGATTTTCAACAGCTCAGGGATTCCCAATTTTTTTTTTCAGCCGCGGACGTGTCTCGCGCCAAGTGCATGTCTCAGTCAGACAAAATTCTTTGAAAAATCGTTGGAGAAAACAAATTGGTGACACAAATTGCATAAATTGATGACCAAAAAGGTCCGCCCTAGTTTCTAATCCCTTGGCCCATGTCGACCCCACCACGAACAGAAAAAAAAAATAAAATAACATGACAAAGAATAAAAATGGAATTGAGTAGTGCGGACTCGGTTGCAGCTCACCTTTATTTGCATTTAAAAGGGTTCTGAGGGTTGACAAATGAGGCCGATATTATCGTACAATCGATCGGCCTGCGACCGGAGGTTTTAGTGCACCGGCGAAATTTCTTGGATCAGAGGGGCCCCAGGACTACAGTTATCAACCGAGAAAGAGGGAAGTGAGGAGAATGAGGTGAGAGTGAGAAAAAGTTGTAGCTAACTGGCGATGAGAACAATCGGGGTGAGGCAAAATGTTCTCTCTTGCTTTTGCTTTTTTGTCCTGCTTTTGCACACTCCCACAGGATTCCTCGGTGCGCGCGAGGAACTCCACAGCAATCGATTACCATTCCCCAGGTTGACGTCTCTATATTCTCACGGAAAACATTCTCACATACAATGGGGGAAATACCTCTTTTTCGAGGGTACAACCAGTATGAATTTGTGCTATTTTATTTTCTAATCGTCATTTTTTATAACAAAAAAAAAAATCAATTCAATGAATAAAATCTTTCATTTCATTTTTTTTTAAATGTAAAAACAATGAAAAACGCAAAGTCATATTATGAAAACGACAAACGAGGAAACCAAGTGACAAATAAAACTCCTAGGGGCAGTACTCGGAAAAATGATGACTTGCACTTTATTGTCAACGGGAGTCCCTCATTTGTTGCAACACTCGTGTGAAACGACCCTTGAACTGAAAAATAAAATCCACAACAACAATTTGTAACGTTGTAGTGAACATATCCCCTCCGTAAAGAGAGTGACCACGAGAAATAAACAGTTATGGGAGCAGCTCATATGCGCATCCGTAACGATATGTGAGCGCATGAAACGTTAAGGAAAAGATAAAGGAGTTAAAAAGAAAAAAAAAAAGGAATAAGAGTCAAGGAAGCGTGGAACATTTGACTTTGGCCTGTCAGAGTGTCAGCCAAGCCCATCCTCTTTCACAACAGAAAATATTCTAATTGCTCCTTTGCCAGTTTCCTTCGTTATACATGGCCGGGCATTATAAATAATTTCTCATGCCACTTCGGTGTTATTGCATCTTTCGAACGATTGTCACGTACTTTTCTTCGATCCGAGTTGTTTCTTGGGAATCATTTCGATGTAATTATCGCAGTCGATGGAAAATTGCGTCTTCGGGTAATCAGAAGTCATTATATTTCCGATGATTCCGGCTTCGCTTGTTATTAATTGGGCATTGTTATTTTCTCTGCATCCTGTAGATAATTCAATCTTGCTTTAAAAAAATTCCCATTTTCGAAAATTCATTAACAATATAAAATTTTTTTTTTTTCTAGTGAAAACTCATTTTAATTTCGAAATTTAAACGTCGGTTTCTGTTTCCGGCTTGAAAAATATGTCACGGGTTTTTTGTCCACCATTTTTGAAACTCGAGTTGAAGTGAAAGATTGATGAATATTTGGAGAGATTTTGTACCTCCGCGGGATGAGAATGAAAGTTCAATTAATTTTTTACGTACGCAGCGTCTTGCTTTGTTATTCTGTAAGAAGTGAATTTTTTTCCATGGGACAGGAGCACTCGAATGAACGAGATTGGCTGATATTTATGATTTTTATTGTGGCGAATGCCGACGAGAAGAAATTCGGCTGGGAGGCACAGGTGTCGGAGGAGCAGTGGGAATCCCATTATCATGAGACAAAGGTGAGACAATCAATCATCATTGTTCAACGCATGTAGGACTTGACGAATCAAGAGGCTATGGAACCGGTCATTCCAGCGAATCAGTTGATTTACTGTAAATAAATTGTTCATGCCGGACTTTCACGGATGAAAAAAAAAAATCCCATCTCCTGACACAAAAACATCGCGTATTCCAGAACCCATGAGTGGTTGAAACCAATTATCCAGGAGAAATTGTTGATGACTATAATTTTTATTGTTGTTTGTTAAAATTATTGGAAAATATTTAACCATAAGTCACTTAAAAATTTTTTCTTACCGCTTTCAACATCTGCCTCCTACGGAAATGGACAGGAGAGTGAAGAAAAAAATCGCTCGTAAAATTTATACTCCAGTGAGAAATGCCCTCATTAATAATTCCGGTAGGCAGGCGCCCGCATTTGCACGTCTTTAATTAATTGGCCCGGGTTCTTACGCATTTCGCCACTTCAGGAAACGGTGACATGCGGCATATTCAAGACCATCGGTTTCAACGAATGCCGTAAACTCGGAAATTTATCGTTAAAAAAATTGGCTGTAAAAGTCTGTCAAACGTACCGAATATCAACTCGAATGAATTTCGACTTGAATTCCTGAAACACAAAAATAAAATTGAAATATTAAATACCAAAAACGATTAATTAATAAATTCCCAATTGTTTCAATTTTATTTTGCATTTATTTTACGCTTTTCGTTCACGTGGAAAAACAATTATTTTTTCCAAGTAAATGTGCCATAAATAAAATAAACAGAACAGTCTTTATTTATAATTATCTGTAATATAGTTATTATCGATATTCAATATTTGTTGTACCGCTCCAATTGGAATTTCGCGTGAACTGAAAAAGCCCTGAAGTACCGATTATTCTCTATTTTTCCGCTTGGAACGTCACATTGTCACCGCAAAAATGAGTCCTAGCTCTTCAAAATATTTAACAAGCGCCTCATTACCATCGATTCCCCGTCTAAATACCCAGTAGTTACTCTCCATTCTAACACACACTGTGAAAAAAAAAAGAGTGAAGTCAACAGCCGGTACTCGATAACGAAATAGCATTGAGATCGGTTTAGCATCGAGGTAATGGTTTTCCTTTGAATGCTAATTTTATAAGCAAAAATAAAACGAAGAGAAGGTACGTAGAAGGGGGAAATGGTGTAGCTGACGGCCACGGGAGAAGGTACACCAGAGTATCGGTGTACCTCCACCAATTTCAATGCAATGAATTATCATAAATTAAGTTTGTTATCTCCTTATATGTGCGTAATCGTCGGGTGTGACGCGGGTTTATTCTCCTTGCGCCTTTTATGGAAGGGAGACGATTCAAACTCCCACGATTTTGGCGCCTTTTCACGCGTCACCTGCGTTGTAGATGGCGCCGGCGTCACGTGGGCGGAGCAATTTGTTAAATTAAACGTGCGTCTGCTATGTATTTTTATTTAACGAGGTAACAAGGATTTATTCATTTTAATTCAACGGTGTGGGCGGTTAATTTGGTCTGAATAAATTACTAGGCCAACTTGTTAGAAAATTGTCGACTATTTGAATAAAATATAAAATATAAATTTTGAATTTTCAAATTCCAGTGAACACCTCCTCGATTTTCATGCTCCCCTGATATTTTTTTGAAAATTTTGAATTTTTCAATTTCAGTGAATAGCTCCTCGATTTTTATGCTCCCCTGATATTTTTTTGAAAATTTTGAATTTTTCAATTTCAGTGAATAGCTCTTCGATTTTTATGCTCCCCTGATACTTTTTTGAAAATTTTGAATTTTTCAATTTCAGTGAATAGCTC